>NC_052106.1:6461816-6463096 GCF_012273895.1 Zerene cesonia | reverse complement strand
AGTATACAGTATGTAAAATGAATTTAATTTACTTCCAAACATACACTTAAAAAATATAGCTTTTGCTACATAGCTAGGTTACAGATAAACAAACAATTTAACATACCAATTATAAACATTGCTGACCATTCATTATCTTCATAATAGCAGAAACTTGTCCCTGAACTTATACTTTTAAGTAATCGTAACTTCACATGCAAATAAGTTTTTGTCACTTACACGGTTAATGAGCAGAGCCTCGTTTGCATATCCATACCTTTTCAGTAATTTTATAATTGTCTCACTCCACCTTTCCATTAAAAATGTCCATAACAAACCAGTATTTATAATTTATTTACCGACTAGCTTTTGCAAGCGGCTTCGCACGCAATATCTATCATATCACCCAAGTCAGCTCATACCCTGCCTGTTTACCAAATTACATCAAAATCCGTTCAGTAGTTTCAGCGTGATTGTCGGACAAAATCCAAGCAAACAAACTTTTACGGTAATAATGTTAATGTTATATTGTGATTAACAATCATGATTACAATAAACGTGTTCATAAATACCAAAAAGAAACAATTAATATTCGGTGAAAACATAATTATTTATTTTAATATCGATAATAAAATTTAATGCTAATAAAAACTAGCAATTAATATTTGAATGCATTCGTTTTTAAGACATTTCATGCCTAATAGAAGCAAACAACGAAGCTAGCTGTCATACGTCACAATTCCGTATGTTTTGAAATATTTAATACCAAAAACAATTCGATATATAACTTTTCTAATATATGTTATAACTAATTTATTCAGCATATCGCCGAAAATGGTTGTTCTATGACGCAACGTTATCAAGTATCGAAAACAGATCAGAAGTAGGTACATAGCTGAGCAATTACTTTAATGAACCTTGACAGCGGAAGTAGACGACGTCTGACACATTCTCATGAATGAATTTTCGTTTATCTATGCATTCGGTTATCACCTGGTCGTCAATTAAGAAATGGAACCAGTACTGAGGTACTGGATGGACCAGATTCGACGGGTTGCACTTCCTGCGTTCTTAACAGGAATTTGAAGTTTAGTGGAGGCAAAATTATTGACTCTCCGCAATCAAGAAACCAAGTAAAGTATATAGCTAATTATATATGACTGACTGAATGTCAGCATAGGATGTGTTTTGAGTGCGCTTTTAACTTAAGAATGAAATGTTTATAAATCTTATACCTTTAAACGAGCAATTCTTGTATATATATATATATATATATATATAATTGGAATCTCGGAATCGGC
>NC_052106.1:6452624-6461716 GCF_012273895.1 Zerene cesonia | reverse complement strand
GGAAGTATTGCTTTCTGAAGTCCAGAAATAGCGGTGTAATTTTTGGCACATGTATTCGATACGCTATAGGTTATAATACAGCGAATATACGAAGCCTTCAAACAAAATGCAAACATGTTTATAGCGTTTTCAAAAGTTCACAGGGTAAGCGCTTGAATAACTTTATTACAGATTTTTGCTACACACGAAACCAATTTTATCTGCTCAACTTTCAATTTTATGTGCCGTTTAGCTTCAAATATATTGTGTTTATACATTCAACTGCCATGTATCTTAATAATGAATTACTTTAAGCGTAAAAAGGAAGGTTAAGAGAAAAAGCAAGTTCGTAAAACTATAAGTACATATTCAATTATACAACTCGTTTATATATAAAATCCCTGTAATGATATATTGTTTAATGACGCGACTGTATTCTATGTGATCACTGCAGTTGATTCTGTGATAAAGTGAAATATACAGACATACAAAATAGAGTCATAAATAGTGTTCAGTCTTCTGTTAAGAGATTTGCAGTTTCGAATCGACATCTAATTTCATTAGTTTAGTTTAAAATGATGTTTAAATCAAATACAATACGAATAAAATAGATGAGTAATATTTTGTAACATAACCGATCGTATGTTTAGGTAAATATGACGTGATACTTCACGGTACATCTAATACGAAATCATTGTATACAATTATCTAAAGCCAGAAAGGTTTGAACCTTTATTCTAAACTTTCATTATTCACTAAAATCTCGAAAGCTCCTTTTTATTTGAACATTGAGTGCAGATACATTATTTGTCTAGACCAGGCGCGCACTGTCGTCATCTTATTATTGATAATCAACTCTTTGTTTTTTTAATCTGTAATCATAAAGTTGCTTACGTCACGATGCAATCAGGACCACCCGAATAGTTGCGGGCACATCTCAGCTTTGGGATCACGATTTCCGCATCGGGGCGCGTTCAAAGCGCGGCACATTTACATGACATCTGTGTACGTCGCAGACTATTGTAGCATTATTGCCCGGGGTAACTCGTCATGACATAACCTATAATTTGTGGGACTTTGAAATGAACCGATTTAGAATTTATCGTTGTAAACAGAAAATGCGTGACTAGTGCGTCGCAACCTCCCAACGAGTCCGCCATGAGACGTCTCACGAGCAGTTAGTTCACAGTATTCTTTCACTAACTCTACAACAATTACAAATGAACTACTATTTATCATTTTAGACACAATGTCTCCTTATTTAATGGCTATTTTAATTTCAATATCCCATTAATTTATCAATAACTATTTACATTTAAAATTGTTTATCGAATAATAACTATTATTACGAAATATTTTACAAACTTTGGTGAAAATGTAGGAGTCAACTCGCACATTTAACATAATATCTACATTGGGATAACACAATTTACAGGCAAGATACATTGGAAAATAGACTTTACAGTAAAACTCATAATCTAAGTGATATGAAGTATTATCTAAAAATAATTACAGTGGAATGTGAAGTGGAGTGTCAACAATAAAAGAGTCGGTAACGACTGCCGATAACAATCACAACGCCTTTCACACGTATTGCACACCTCGAATCAATAAATTATCGCCTATCACTTATACGCGATTTAAATACATTTACAATATTAACACATCTTTAAATATAAATTTAACTAATTTTAATTCGAACATCAAAGATGCCCGGCGAGATCTCGACCTCTGAACTTCGAGTAAAACTGAAATTCTAAAAGTATATCAGTGTCTAACTGTTATTGCATGGGAACTCTGTATGCTGGCGCCTTGAGTATACAAAGATAATTTCAGTTTCACTGTACATATAGATTTTCTAATTTCCACGAAATTGTCGACCTACGTACCGTCGAAAGAATAGACATACAAGATGGAAGGTAGAAACGATAGGTACGGAATCGAAGACGATTATGCTAATTGGAAGATAGTGTTTAATCCTGCCCGTTGTGGTGCAGCAGCGTGCGGGTGTCGGGAGGGTGCGGCGGGTGCGCTGGCGCGCGGTACGAGTCGCCCTCCTCATCCGCCGAGTTCTCCTTCGACCGGTCACTCTTGCAGTCCTCTTCCTTTGCGACTCCCGACAGCGAGTCGAGCGCCATCGGCATCGACTGGTACAGCTCCCTGGCCTTCTCGCTCGGCGGCAACAGATGCAACATGTTCAGGGGCATGGGAAAACCTGGTGGAAACTCCGGGTAGAAGCCTTGCTGGAAGGGGTTGAACATGGGATTCGATGAGATGTCCGGTTCCGAACTCGCCGGTCTCTGACTCGCGTTCTGGTGCTGGTCTTCCTTATCGTGGTGTTTGCTCGACGGGTGATTGTTGTTGTTGTTGCCTGAATTCAAATTGAGCACCTCCAGCGGCCCGCCTATGCAGTCTTTCCGCAACTGCTCGAGCTTTAAACTTTTGCCGTACTTGCCTCGCACGTACATGAGTAGCGAGTTGTACGGGATACCGAAGATCCTTGACGCTTGGCTGGTTGTCATCTTCTTGTTCCATACGTGTTGGAGGGCTTCCGTCAGCTCCGCGTTGGTCCAGGAGCGAGGAGGCCCGCCCCGCGGTGCGCTATGTTGTCCCTTTGGTCGCCCTGCCAAAAAATGTTCATATTAATAGACGTCAAAATTTTCGTGCTCGACTTTAGTAAGTTCGCTAATTAGGTTGCGGAGTTTTGCAGTTATGATTTAGGGGTGGAAAAATGCAGACGGTGCTGGGCGGTATTGGCGCACGACATGTGCCGTGTGCCTCCGCGACAGCATTGCCTCGCTAATGCAGCACAACTATCTAATAACCGTGTTTCGGTTGAGCAATAACCCTATGTTGGCAGCCGACACACGACCGAAATGAGCGGGTTGCGGCGACACGCCGGATTCGTCATTAATTCGATGCGAGCACGCGACTATTAAGGCGGTTCTGTCAGAAAGAAAAGCGGACGTGCATACGCCGGCGACGTCGCCTCGACCTTACAGTTTTATAATTTCGACGGATCACGTTCAATGCTGATCAGATAATTCGAAAGCCGTGATATTTTATTGCGGGAATTAGTTTTTCTTAATAGCCTCGGGGGTCACGCGAGTTCATAACGGGGAATTAAAAGACGATTTGCATTCGAAATAGGAGCTTGTTAGCATTTTATGGGGAGCATCGCATGCATGTGCCGTCTCGAGCGATGGCGCTAATCGATCGCCGCGTATTGTGTGTGGAGTTGACAGTGGACCATTGTGAGCATACGTTAGACTCGGCGTCTGTTCCCCTATGAGATACGATATCAGATCGTCTTAATAAACATTCACTGGGAAACAATGGTCGTTTAACATTATGCGCGATGCGATTGCAAGACTGCGAGATGTGTGATGGGACACGGTTGCAGCCTGTATGCTATTATTAGGTCTGATGCATAGTAACTATTGTATGATCGGGCTTTGGTTTCGCAACTTCGTTTACATATTGCATGTATAACGAGTTGAAGTTGTGAATATCTAGAAAATAATCGCTTTTCTAGTTACGTGCAATTTATAACTAGATTTTTAATGCGGGACTTAGTTTTCTATCACGTTTATGAATAAACAAATTGTGGCCAACCCAAAAAAGGCATGTAAGCTTTTGTAAAATTGAAAATTCTTAGGATCAATAGCTCAAAAGTTATAGCTTATGTTTATAATTTTGTTGTCCGGTTTATTAATACTAAAAACATTTAACAAACCGAACTAAAACTCTGAAAGGAGTCGTTTCAGAGTTTCCTCGCAGTTAGATGGTAATATTGTAAAGAAATCTCTTTCAGAATGTTATAGTCTGTCACAGGTTGGCCACATTATAAAAAGGGACTTACTATGAGTAGGATATAAGTGTAACCCACATTTCTTCTTGACGTTGGTGAACAGCTGCGCATCGAGTGGCGGTGGTCGGTGCTCCACGTCCATGAGGGGGTACATTTTGTGCTCCATGCCCGGGGGGAACAGGCCGAGGGGGGAGTCCATGCCGAACACTGGAACAATGGATGTATTTATTCTTAATTGTACAGAATAGAGATAAAAGACAGTAAATTTATGTAGATGATATCATACTGGCAGAAACGCACGAAAAGGTGCCCTTATTGCTTAAAAACAGTCTCTTCTAGGCGACAAAATGTTGAACTCATATCATAATAAGAAACAAAACAAAAAGAAACATGATTTTAATCTAATAAATCCGATGAATAGGTATATATTAAATAGAACGTTTCTTAAAATTAAGCTACATTATCTATAAAAAGCTTGTATATCCTCGTCTTAGTATTAAATAATTGAAATGTAATTAAACATTATGTAGTGATAATATTATTTTTTCATAGAAATTCAAACCGTGATTATTGAACCCGAATTACAAATGTAACGGTCAACAAAATCACGGGCGGTCTCAATTCCGCACAAATAATCTACTTCGTTAATTGCGTTCATGTAATTAACAGCCAGTACTAATAGGTTAACTTGGTATATTTCTAGCGAGCACTTGTCATCGCAAATAAATCGTAGGCGGTAACAGATTGCTCGCAGATTTATTGTGTAATATTTAAATAATCAAGCTATATTGTTATAATTATACTAACAATTTAGCAAACACAAATATAAATTGAATCAGAACAATAAATTGTGCAAGCAATGATATAGTCCCGCTACTCTCCGCTAGATGGCGCCAGTGGTTTCAAGTGAAATGAAAGTTTCATTCGACTCCGATTTATCTGTGATGGCTAGATTAGTGAAAATGAGCACTTGAAATTGTTTCACAATAATATCATTCATCGCTAAATATGCTAAACAAATTTTCCACATAATTTACATCGTAAAAGGAATTTAATTAAAATTTTATTGCTTTACGCGCATAAGTTTAATATTACAGCCATATCAAAACATAATATACAATTATTTACGACGCAAGGCTATAACGACCTTAGTGCACAGAATATGTAAAACCTTCAGACAGATAAATAAGAGCGAGCTAAAATTCGCCGCGGTACATTCGAATGCGACAAATCGATAGCTTAATACTTCTTGTTCTGTATCCAATGTACTTGTCTCGGATTCAGATATTGAAGCACAACGCTTCCACGACTATTCATTTTATACTGCGAAGTAATTATTTTACCAGGACGTACCTTCGTTGCAGCTATCGCGACGATGAGAAATATAACGTTTTAGCAAACATTTATATCTCTACGGATATATCTTAATATGCAATGAACAAATGCTTTTCAGTTTGCACCTTCATGTGTTCAGAATGGAGTAATACTCTCTTATATTAATTTTGTATGTTTGTTACGTTTTAACTTAAAAACTACTGAATGGATTTCATAAATTCTTTCGCCGTTAGAAAGCTACAATTTCACTGAGTGACATAAATTATATGTACCACGCGCGAAACCGGGGCGAACAACTAGTCTTTATATATCTATTATACTACCTTAGAGATACTTAATTTGTAGAGGGATACTTCTCTCATATAAAACCCAAATATATCAATCAATACTATCTAAAAGCACACTGTAATGTGTTACTAAATAAAAATTATACGATACTTTAAAATACCCAGGTGACGCACTGGGGTCACAGCAAACATTCGCGCAATCCAATAATGTTTGTTCACATGTGTGAAAAACATATGCAAATGGATTCTAGGTAAATTATCATATAATATAATGAATGGATCATTCACAAATCGATTAAACCAAATTACGTCTTGCTCAATTCATCCCCATTCTACGCGTTTATCGAAAGCCCATGTAACGTTTTTATTACATACAGTATAAATTAACGATAGAAGAATTCAAATCGCATTTTCTATCACGCCACTTTCTACAGCCATAACATATAACGGCTTCCTTTATAGCTCGTAAATCCTTCACTATTCTATATTATTAACCAGTTGAGTTAACCCGCGGTTAAGTTTTAACTGTAACGTGCAATTAATGCGTATGTCGTGTGGTAATGTTAGTTATTCGTGTGTTTCCTGCCCCCGTGTAAGTATGGGGTGTGGGACGGATTATACAACGTGTGTGGATTATTCCGTATGCTGTTCTGTTTGGAGAATATTATATCTAGTTCCCACTGGGAATTGCGAAATATCTCTTATTGTTTAGAGGAAATAGAATAGAACGATATACGAATAACTGTATTATGTGAATCGTGATATTAAGATGGTTGAAATTGCTGCCATTATAACAAATAATTAAAAGTGAAGGTTAGGCAACGGTCGGCGCGGTCATAGATTGGATGGTTGACAATTTGTTTGGAGTTGCTCTTTAGCTTATATAGTATCTTCCTATATAACATCTTAACAAATAAGTCTTTTGATAGGTAAAACTAGACTACTCTAAAAAATATTTATAATTTCAATAGAATGAAAATAACTTCACGCAATGTATTTATTAAGAGATCGAATTTTATCGACTTCTATCATAGAACCATAATAGTATGATTTTATGCTTTTAATTTAAAATAAAAATCCCAATGTAACGTTATTTTCTTCACTTCTCAAAATTATAAGCATATCAGTTTATTTTGAAATATTCATGGTATATATTACTTCCTTATAATATTATATTATCGTTCGCTGAACTGTGTAATTCATTGACATGATGCGTCATTGAGCTTGTAACAGACGCGTGAGACATGATTTATTAATAGTATTATAGTATTTTGTCGTTATTGATTCTACACGCATATTTAAGTACTAGTGATGGCCCGTGGCTTCACCCACATCGGACAGGAACTTATAGGGCCTATTGCTTTCCTCCTAAAAGGGGCTATCTAACACTGAAAAAATTTTTGAAATCCGTCCAGTAATTTCTGAGATTAAGGCTATTAAACAAACAACATTTTCAGCTTTTTTATTGTAAAATATACGTAATATAACACAATATTTACGCAAATTAATCAAGTATTTGAATTTCTTTAGGATATAAATATAAATTATTATAGTTATGAATAGATACTGTGATCTAATCGGTCCACAAGTACGGAATCTCGTTAAGATTTATGCAGTAATTTTAGTTTAAGGTGTAATAAACACACCGACATTTACATTATAATTAAGAGCCTTTTTTATAATATCAAGATACTTTGCAAACATTTTCCCGCCGATTTTTGTGTCGCCTAAACGTCAATGTCATATACGTTACCCCATAAATCAACACAATCAATTTGAAAGTAAACGTAATGGACAATTAATTTGATGCATAATAAATGCAGTTCCGTTGTGTTTTATTGCGGAATGCGCAGGAGTCGTTAAGTCATGTCAATCGTTAACGAGAGCTGCTGATATTTGCATAATTACCAACTTCGATTCAACACCAATCGATGGAAATTGGATATGGGGAGTGTGATTGGATTCGAGCCAATGCTTGAGATGGTTTATTGCAAGCTTTTGGGTAACGCGTAGGCCTGTTGTTTTTATTGTAAGAACTACGTAACTATATTTCGTATTATAGATAACAGTGTTTGATTTGCAATTAATAATTCAATTGTAAATTATGTAACAGATTTAAAAATAAAATTTTTAACATGGTTATCCCAAGCCGAGTTTATTTTTCATAGTGTAAATATTATATGTTAAATACCTAAATTATCGTTTCAATAAGAATGCAAAGCTAATTTTATGAAATAAATGTAATCTATAACAGATACAGTTTAAATATACCCAGAAAAAATATAAGGTTAATATGTTATAATCCGAAAGTACGAAAAAAGGGTGGAAAACGTGTAAAAAAAGGATTTTCTAAGTTTTGTATGTGTTTAACTAGCAAGAAATCTATGCCTACATCATGTTAAAAAATTTCTTTGTATTACATTTTTAACGAGTTCAATTTCTATGAGAGCAGCGTAAAGCTTGCGGTCAATTAGATCGGCTCGTACTTGACGCTTTCTAATTCTAGCTATCGATACTTGAAACTAGTCGACCATAAACAATGATTTACGAAACATGGCGGCGATCGAAACATTTTAAAAACTTCTCTTTTTCACAAATTTTGCAAGTATTTTTTCAGTATTATTAACTAAGTATTTCTTGGTAACATCAACGAACGTTCCATTTATTGAAATCGTGACGAATTATCTCTTAAATTGTCGTTTTGTTAAATGGTTGCTGATGCATGATACTAATATAGGGTTTTTAAATAGTTTTTTTGTTTTTAATACATACACTATTGTACATGACAAAATTATTGTGTTGAGAAGTCGTTTATATACATTCAATTGTAATTAAAACGTGAAAAGATTTAATGTTAGTTTCAATTACTACCCTCGATTAATGAGTGATAACGAGAATGGCAACACATCACTTTAACAACATGCATAAACGTCACTCGAAATTGGAGTAGTAAAACAAAGTTTACGATCGATCGCAGTCGCCCCATATGCAGCACAACGAGATCGAAAGCGGAGCAACTTCGCAACTCAACCCTTTCGCGCCCACAACTTGTCAAACACCCCAGTTCATTCAGACAAAAGTTTGGAGCGGGCCCTCTCTGTCACACACTGAGTCACGCGTGTGTTGTTGTGAACATGCGTACCCCATAAGCCGGACGAAAGCGAAAGTTACGGGAGCGCGTAAAGGGGTGCACGGAAGCGGGTGCGATGCGTTCCGGCCGTGCTATATTCCCACAGACTATACGGTGACGTGTGTATACAGACTCATTCATTCCACACACGGGCTGGCGCGCGGGCGGTGTGACGTATCGAGGTTGTGTGGGAGTTGCCGCGTGTTGTCTATGGTCAGGCCGCGCGTGCTCGTTTATTTTGCAACGAGATTTACAACTATAACTGTAAATTAACTTTATCGAGCGGAGCCGAATCTAGGTCGTATGGAATCAGCATTAATTATCGCTTTAATCTCAGTGCCGATGTCGACTCCGTACAATAGATCACATGATAGATATCGCACGCCAAGGACGCGAAAGTACCTAATAATGGGTAGAATATGCCGTCAACTGGGTTAGTCTATTGTTTTAAGTGTACGTCGATGTGGGGAGAGATTAAGAGTAGGTTCTAGGCCGAAGACGCGCCTATCCTTGCATTGTTCGAGTCGCGAGGATCGCGTGTTGTGCGAGA
>NC_052106.1:6435845-6451624 GCF_012273895.1 Zerene cesonia | reverse complement strand
CCTGCTTACTTATTTACCTTGTGTTGTGACTCGTGATCATGTTATTTTTTAGATTAACATAATTCGTACAAATTCAGCAGTATTAGAGTGATTTTGTTAAAGTTTTAATTGAGACGTTTTAATTAAGTTTGTTATTTGTTACGTGCGGCGACGGTAGGAATTATAATAATGTAGTGTGAATCTTGAATCTCATTTTGTTGTTTAGTGTAGTGCAACGTCACATACCATCAAACTATTATGCTAATCGCTTTATATTTTTTATGACTGTTACTGCGTTACTCCCTGTTTTCCTTACCAATGTTAAATTTGCAGTTTTATTTCAATTTTCCGTAGTCTTATAATCTGCACCATTTTGTAACCTATACGATTTTCAGGAGCCAAATTAAATGAACGTACATTTTAAATAGATACTACATATTGTAAGAATTTTATTATTTTTTAAGTTGATATTATATGTGATCGTGTTAATTTTAGTAGAATTCAAAATATTTAGTTCCTTCAATTTTGTTACGAGTATTTATAAATTGTAATTGAGATGATTTAGCTTCTAGAATAATTGTTCTCTCCGATAAAGAGTATAATTAAATATAAGTTATGTAATTAATTTTTGTTGTATTTTGCCTAATATTAATTACAAATTAAATTAAAATAATATCGTTACATTAGAATGTAAAAAAGATTATCTATTTGATCTTAAAATAATACGAAAAAAATATTTATGTTCTAGTACCATTCTATCGTGTAATTTAAATTGAAATGATGGAGCGATGTAGTGAAATTCGTTTACGGTCACCAACGTAAAGTGTAAAAATAAAATTACGAAATACCGTTGAGATGTTTTATTTGGAAGCCTTTCTCCCGACTCTGGCAATAAACAAACGCCATGATATGCTGTTATACACGATTGCAACGCGTGGTCTGTACTCTGTACCCACCTATGTAGGTTCTTTGTTCAAATGGTTATTGAAAATTACAAGTTTTAAATAAATTATATACGTAGCTATCAGTAGACTGTAGCCTTCAACATTTTGGGTTATTTTTATTAAAAAAATATAATTATTTATTCAAGTCATATCACAGAACGTTAATTGAAAATTTGATAGACTCATTCGAATTCGTGCATTACATTCGCAAATAAATGCATTTGAAATTGAATTTGGAAACATCGAAATAGCTAATCTAAGTGAGAAGTTCCTATAAGTGTAGATATACAGCACTTACATAATACCTAATAGATTCCGAGACCAAATTTCATTCAAATTCATTCAACCGATGAATCATCATAATGAAACGGTCAAACGTTGTTGCTGATCATAAGTATTTTGGCAAAAAGTAATTTATTTTGATACAAAAATATGGCTATAGTGAGATAAGATGCGTGAAGAAAAATAATCTAGGCAGTTATGTGACAGTGATTTAACAATTTATAAGATATAAAGATGGTGAACAATATTATAGGTTACCTCTTTATTCCTTGTAATATATAAAACATATGCGAAAGAAAGTTACTGTTCTATCTGTTTCAAACGCTTTCACGCTGAAACCGCTGAATCAATTTTGTTGAAAATTGAAAAATAAAATCTGATATCACAACTTTTAGAATCTCACTGTTGCTTTTTGCTTCTTAGCTTATGTATAATTTAAAATGACTTGTGTAAATAGATGAAATTGACTATCATAAATAATTATCTACATACAAATAGTGAAGAAAGCCCTAAATCTTATAAATGTAACGTAGGTTACTTTCTGTCAATGAAACACAACTTAATGCGAATCGAATATGAGGTAGTTGATGTACCTAAATAGGGCTGGACGGCTGCTATGCAATAGCTTGAAAGCTTTACAAAAACGTGTTGTTTTTTTCTGCCAACGTTTCTTTCGACTGAATCGGGGCCTACCCAAATAAGACTTGTGTACAAAATTCACCCATTATTTGACATGGACTCAACGCATACGGTATTGTACGAAGATTGGATAAAGATTACAAAGAAATAATGTAGACTGAAGTTTGTCGTGTGTAGCCAAATAAATTCAATTTTTTCGAGACTTGTCCAATCCGGTCTATAGGTGTACGCCGTACTTTGGAAGACTTTTGTAGGAGGTTCTTCCGTCTTCGAATGCGTTATTCCATACAATATTTATGAGATCTGTAAAGGTAGACAAAAAACACCCTGGAGAGATACCTTGTATAGGTCTGTACTGGCCCTTAAATGTAGATTATATAAAGAAAAACGCGTAATAAAATTTACGTAAGACCGTTCTGTAAACTGCGCCGTAATCATCTGCATGTTTTCCATCTTTCTCATAATAAGGCAAATAAATATTATGTACGAACCTTACTAACTTATCTTGCCACTTTAGACTAACAAAAACACATGAGTTAAGAGAACTGCATCTTTCCATTAATGAAATAAGTTTCAGAATCGATTTAGCAGCAATGTTAGATTATCTTTTAGATACACGTATACAAAAAGAAAGTATACTAAAAAAAAACGATTTTTTCCTTTTTCTATGATAGAATCTAAATATCTATATAAAATACACTCCAAAATTTCCCTATCTTGTGTACACATTTTTCTCCAGATTTTGTGCATGCGAAAATATTTCTTATATTGAGCTTTTGCAGAAAGAAACATGAGTGGGGATAGAATTGAAAATAATAATAATTATGTCAGTTTGTACTGCATTGAAGAAAATTCCATTAAAATTGTGATTTTTATTTTTTATGACATCAATACAATAATTCATGATCTCATGGAATATTTTCTAAAAAAGAAAAAAATGGGAAAATAGAAACACATGGTATATCACATGAACTCGTACCCTTTTATTAATTAAATACAATTTATAAATACACTATATACTAACGGTGGATACAGCTTACAAAATTCCGACCAATTAATTATTGAGCAATTGCAAGCAGATTGTTTGTTTAGTATCTATAACACTTGCAGTGATCTCTGTCTATTGCATATTAAACGTATTTTTAAACAAATGTCGAAAATATCCATATATTTTATATTGCAAATCTTTTCTAATACACAAATGGACCTTTTTTAAGCTTATCAAAAGTTTTTCTTTTTATGGTACAGAGAAGCTAATGGTCACGGAAAAATAAAAAAAAAATCATTCCAATAACAATTTTACTCAGCTATAATAACTATAAAAACGTGTAGTGATGACATTAAAGGTTTAGGCAATCCTTTTAAGAGCACATAGCATTGCTTAATAGAATTAATGGTATTCGTTAAATATCCATTGAGACCACATTAATGAACATATCTGAGCGCAGACTATTAATTATACAAATCAAACGTAATGATAAAATATGGCATGTGAGGTCTGTAATAGATTACTATCAATAATGAATCATTTGATTTGCCCAGTGTTTTTAATAGTGAGACAACTATCACAGCAAAACTTTCGCGCCACGCTGAGATGCATTAAATCTGTTTTACCATCAACCTTAAACCTTCACAGGAAATCGCATGATGACCTGAGTTGTAGACGTTGATAGCGATATCACTGAACTAGGTCACGGGAAAGTAAAAATTCACTAAAGTCTTTAACGAAGGGCTATTTAAAAAAAGGCAAATATGTACTCCAATATAACAAATTTCACGGTATGGGCATTAAAAGAACAAAAAAAAAACATTTCAAATGTTATTTTTTGCTGTCGCTACATGCTCAGTTTTTCGGGTTAACGTATAAATCTATTCTCTAACATCACAATACAGTTATCAGGTAAAAAAATCCTTGGCAGTGCTACAACACTATAACTAATTATTATAATTCAATCTCCATCCATTCAGCAGAAAATAACAAAATCATATTCCTTTATAGAACCGTTGATTAAACTAAAAGAAACAGCAAAATAATACCTTTTCACACCGTTACTAATACAGTTAATGATTATTAAAACACAATAATAATCATATTACACGGCCCTACAAAGTTCATTACAAATTCAATACAAAAATGAAATTTCCATATTTACGAATGGGAAATAATTAAAGTTCCGAATTAATCTTTGTGGTTTTTCCATTTAGTTTTGACGTTATGGAAATTGTATTACGGACACAATAAGCTAATTTTAATAGAGCAATCACTGCAAGCGTATTTTTTTTACACTATTATTATATACAAATTCGTTTAAACCGTTTTAATTCGATGATTGAACTTTCTATTTGTATAATTTGTCGTCACGGTTATGTTCAGCCATCGAATTTTTTACGTCGTAGAAACTATGTGGCAGTTATGTTATTCACAAAGATTATGCATATGTGACGCAGTCTAGACCTCTTGCGGACCTAAGATTTATGGTACCTAAATTACGACTCACGTTAAAGATGGGTAGGTTATCACCTGATGGAACAAGGGACAGGGGGAGTACAAAGCGTAATGACTTCACACGTTTAGATTTAAAACATATTGATGCGAATTTTTTATCGACGAACTCGGTCTACAAAAATGACACGACTTATTTCTTTCATTTTTTTAATAGTTGCAGAACAATTAAGTTGTGACGTCACAACAGGGGGAGGGGGTAGATAAAATGCGACAACCTGTAAGAAGGGGGTAAGAGGTTAAAAGCCAAAATTCCTGTGCCGTAATTTATAGCTGGCCGGTAGGTAGAGTGTGATATATACATAAAACTATTTGTGTATATGATTCTAAAGTGAAGTACCGTATCGCCTAGTAGGGAATAGAACAGAATCCATTCCTTGGTATTTTGTTTTATTGATCGACATTTATTTACTCCAGTTGATGCTAGAATATCTATAACAATATATAATAAGGCAGTCACATTCAGATACAGTAGACAGGTATTGTTTTTATTAAATGTATTTAAATCAATGTTTACTACAATAATATTATACCGGACTAAATTTCTCGTGTTCAAAGCGGTACTGTGAAGCTTGTTTTTATTAATTTAACCCAAATTGTTCTAAAATAATAAATAAATAACGAAATAGAATTAGGCCATGCTTAAAGTTAACTAAAACCATCCATATTTTAATATTTTTATAATCATTACTAGCTCTTCGCCCCGGTTTCACCTGTGGTACATATAGAGCCTTTGTCACTTCGTGTGATTGCGGCTTCTAATGGTGTAAGAATTTTTTGAAATCAGTCGGTCGGTTTTTGTATTTTGATAGGTTTAAAAGCCGTTCACGCATGATGGTGTGACCAAGGGACATATGGATTCATTTCTATATATATATAGATTCTTTCTGATATCAATAATCAAACATAAAAACAATAGTATAAATAGTAATATATATATAGAAGTATTTATATAACAGTATCAATAGTATCAATAAATGTGACTGTCACTTGAAACACCACCCTATGAACCTAGTAAGCTATGACACGCACACTTATAGAATACACACACGTATAGCGCGCGTTCTAGAATACCTACATCCACGTACAGCCGCGTATAGTCTAGACTACCTCACGTATACAACCGTACACGAACCATTATATTGTAAATTTCAAACATATCAATTTGTTCAACTAAACGGGATTAACTTATTGTTCATGTCCCTGATACATTGCTTGTTTAGAACGAGGTAACTTCCAGTTTATTCCATGTATATCACAATGAGTAACAATTTATAAAATACCCTTATTTGTAATTAAAATGTACTAGCGTATAGGTATTAGAATTAATTTAACATTACAAACGCAAACTCGACATTATTCACGACGGTGATGTGACGTTGAGTTGTTATCACTATTCAAATAGATTAATTGAAATTATTTTAAATAAATAAGAAGAGTATGAGTAAGAATATGTTAATATAATTATTTAAGCACTCATTATACGAATATTAATACGCGAATACAAGGTGTAAGCTTCTACCAAAATGTCCTAATAATTAATAAAAAAAAATTGTTTTATGAACAGAAACATCGATTCAATTTATTTTAAATGTTTGCCGTAAACTTAATTGAAAGAAATTGATTAGAATATTTACGATTACAAAAATTCTAACTGATATTTACTAGATCCTACCCACGCATTGATAAGACAGAAATTATATGAGTAAATTACACTTACGCATTATGCGTTCAGAAATCATACAATGGAATTCTATGAACAAACAAGTTTAAATTAACATCAATGTAATTTTCAATCGTGCTAATAAATCTACGATATGCAAGTAATAACACACCAAATAATAATTAACAATGAGAACCAATAGCACGCCTTTTCTTTCGAAGCAATTTAATAATTCATCTTTTACCCGACTCCGCAATAAAGAGAAATACCGTCTTTATAAAAAAATGTATGCATGTGTTTATATTTCCGTGACAAGCTCTGGTGTAACCAGTTTCATACATTTGAGCAATTGGGTGCCGTTAAATTTCGTGTTAATTAAAAATTAAAAAACTAATCCAGTTTTGGCGCCAAAATCTACCTGACATTGACACGTAGTCAGGTTATTTTTTTTTTTATTTCTTTATTTTTTTAATATCGACAAATCTTTAAGCCTTTAGTAACAATATAGTCCATAAGATGGACACGGAATGGCACGTCTATTTGATATATCATTTTTTATTTTTGATTCTGACCCATTCGCCACTATTTGAGGTGATTTTGGTTGTCATGTAAAAATGTTTAAGGCAGTGGTACGACGTGTATGCCTCAGGTTAGTTAAGAATTATTCATTTAAAAATTGGTCTGTTGCATCTCGCGCCTATTAGTTGGTCTGTAGTATTTGTGTGGGATTCGATTGATGCCGTGCTAATGCAAGTTTCAAGTTAACTTACCTATTCATCATTATTAAAATACATTTATCTTATGTTAGTTTTAACCGGAATAACTCGCATAGTTCTATTAAAAATTACAAATTTTTCTCACAACAGATACACATGTATACGCATGTCTCACATTAAACATCTTACATCACATTTTATGGTTTTATCTAACAATAAACGGACTAGAACCTAGGATTTAAAATCCTTTAGTTGATAAATAATTTCAAATTTCGAACGCTTTCATGCGTTTTGACATTGTATATAATAGAAGAAAACGGTCTGTTACAATGATTAGGTACCTATCTACCAGATTAATCTTGAATCAGCCTATAAGCAGATATTTTAATTCTCCTGTTTAACCTAGGTTCTAGATCCGCTTTAAAGTTAGTGTTAACACTAGGACAGAATATCTTAATATACAGATTAATATCCTCCAACCATTTATTAATAGATAACCGTCACTCCAGTGTAAGCTATCCCTAACCAAAAACCACGACAAAATAGTGCTACTTTTTATGTTAACAACAAACCGACAAACACGCCTTCTCTTTTATTATTATTAAAGTATTGGCCAAAGCCTGAGGTCTCCGAGGCAGTGACGAATTTGACATTATACTAAATTACATAGAATGATACTTTAGTGGTGCAAATTATGATTATTTTTGTTGTATAGAACTTACGACTAAAAACTCATTTTACCTTGGACTACTCTGGGAAACATTTTTAGTTTGTATTGTTTACATATTGTGCGGTTATTTATTATTTAAATATATTTAAATAAAGAAGACCATATTAAGTTATTGAAAATTTTAAATACATACATGCTGTTCACTTTAGAAAAAAACATAATAATAATTCTAAATTCAATCGATATTCTAAATTCAAATGAATGTTATTTAATAAAAGTCACCAGTATCATAATATAAAAAATACACAGAGCACGACTTTTCATACTGCTAGAGCTCTTATTGCGCAATCGTTTTTCCTAAGACTCGTTAATTTTGATCTAAATTATTTGAGAAAAACAGCAAAATCGATAAAAAGCCACGTTGTGTACGCACTGTTTTATATTTAGATATAAAAAACATATTATATCTACTTAATATATATCTGAATTCTATATATTCAAGTCTATACAGAACGCAATGCAATTAATAGGGTAAATATATAGACTAAAACTTATGTTTTCATTGAGGTTCACCTCTAAAATACTAAGATAGCAGTGCGAAATTATAATTACATGTAATAACCTACATACATTAGTTCAAATTAAGTGATGTCATATAGAGCTTAAGATTAAGATAAAAATAAATAAAGCGATAATATTAAGTTTCATATACAGAGAGTTAATGTACGAATGAAAATTTGAAATTAATATTAACTATCATACTAATGAGACAATAGTAAAAAAAATGTAATGGCCTTCTGTCACAGCGTCGAAGTTTTATTAATATTTTTATTATTATCAATAACACATTTTGAATGCTTTGGACGGCTTTGGACTCGTTCTCATCTACATAACAACCAACAGGAATATATATTGCTAAACTATTGTATTGAATGACATTCTGACAGAAGGCGGGAAACACAAAAACATTTTTTTTAATCCACTTCAACAAGGGCCGGCTATCTCTCTCCCACATAGCATGCTGTCTCGCTCGCACTTATATAGTACTTTGAAACATATTATTTGACATTGTATTTTTATTAGATATTTATTTTATAGGTACGGACGTAGCAATTGCTACAACTTAATGTCGGCTATTAATGTGATAAGGGAACAATACTGTGCACTTACTAGCTATCTCTTTCTAGTCTTTTGTTTTTTCTTGTAATAGCAATACATTTTTTGTCCTTAGAAAAGAGATAGACAATATTTCCACAGTTAGTTTGTCTCTTCAGTTAATTATTTATATCGTACAAGAATCTGTAATGCTGTAAATTTTTAATAATGCAGTCTGCATGATTATGTATTCCTGTATATATTAACTTGTGGTGGATTTGTGAAGTTAAAATTTTAGTGTCATAACAACCATTTAAGCTGCTAAATTACCTAAATGAATGCTGGTAATTTGAAAGTGAATATTTGATTATTCATTTTGAAAAAAAAACTTTTTTCTTCGTTTTTATACGATAATGTTTTAAAGATATTTGATATTCTATCTTATTTGCGAATACGTTTTTTTTTTTAATTTCTGAACCTATACTCTATATATCACCAGTATTCATTTAAATTCTTAAACTGTTCTATATTTTCATCAAGTTTCACGTTTCGATTTGACATTTTTGAACGAAAACAACAGAAAATTAAAATTAACCTTATAACCTATAAATTTCACCATTGTTGTTATTTCAGAGCTATCCATACTTTGTACTATCCATATATTCTATATTCAACGTATTTTAATTTATAACGACATTCAAATAGCAGACCATAACTGTGAAATCACTGTTATTTCACTAACAGTGATTTTTCACAACATTCCATCTATATCCATCATCACAATAACTTATCAACATTTTTCATATTATAAAAAACAATTCACATAACTAATTTAATGTGTATTTTAATACATTGAGGACTTCATGTATGAAAATCGCAATTTAACATTCAGCGTTCTCTTTCTCACTAACATATATGTGAGAAAGTGACAGAGCTATTAATTTCTTCCTATAATCATCATCCACATCTGACGTCATTGGGACATTTTGAACTGTATATTGTGAAAAAAGCATGTAATATCTTGTACCAAAAAACTGTTTCGTTATATTTTCCTTCAAGTTGGGGATATTTATATTAAAAAAACAATTATCAAATTACACGCCCAATGACTGTTTCAATTCATTAGCCATTTTCATATACACACACATTACAACGAAATACCACCAAGAAAAAAAAATTTGTTTTTTGTTTTTTTTTCACTTCTTCGCCAGCTGTATATACCTAGAGACGATGCTGTGCAGATCCTGCGGCAGCTTGGTTCTGTCCCACTTGTCGCTATAGGCTTGCACCGCGTCGTTCAGCTGCGAGTACAGATCTATGAGCGCCTCCAGCCCGATGGCGCGGAGGGACTTCGCATTCTTATATAGAATGTTATCTAATTCAGTCTTGTTTATTAGCACTTTCTCTGCTTCTGGAAGGAAAGTGAGTAAATTTTTAGGACTTTTAAAAATGGCAACCATTCGACTGTTGCTCCTCTGAAATTTTACAATTTACTTCATTTTTCCTTACTCTTGAATCACTCTATTAAAAAAAATCATCAAAATCTGTTGGGTAATTTTAAAGATCTAAGCATACAGATACATATATAGACAGCGGAGAGTGAATTCGTTTTATATCATGTAGTGATTAAATACTGCTGCTTTTCATGAAATTTACACAAACCCCAGTATATAAAGAAAACTATGTCCAACCTATTAAAGTGAACTTTTAAACTGTACTGAAATGACTGATTTCTATACATTAATCTATATAGGACAGATAATATAATTGTAGTAGTTAATATAAAAGTATATTATCGTTTAATACATACCCACAGACGCTTCGTGGCCGGAGTTTCTTTTCTTTGGCGAGGTTTTAGTTATCCGTTCCGTTGATTTGGCAGGGCTGCGAAATACATAAAAACAAATCTTTTAAATGTCGTTGCAGTGAGTGTTTAAGTTTAGATAAGCACCAATTTCAGTTATAGTAATCTTCTAATCTAGTTGCTCTTTTGTACCAGTTATGACCGGAAGATGTAGAATACGTTTTTTTGTGGCAGTGGGCAAAGGTCGCCTATAAGAATTTTAATAAATAGATAACAATTAGTGTTGATGGTGTAAAACTGTTTTAGTTATACTTATAAATAAACACACAAATTAATGAATGGGCAAGTCAGTCACATAAGGTTCACGGTAAGCGACATTTACAGAGGAATCTCTGCACACTGCTTGCTAATGGGTGAGTAATGAGATAATAAATAGGAATTTGAAATGGATCGGAAACTGTCACCGAACAGAAGGTTATTATGGCAGAATTCACCAAAAGAACGCCTGTGCAAACGGTAGGTGTGAGCTAGGTGGGGGTCGTAGCACTATTCGCACGATGACGTCACCAAGTTTGATGACGTCACCAATCTCGATGGCGTCCCCAGTTTCGCAAGCACGCATCGATGATAACGATGACGTCAGCGGGGCCCGGGCTGACCTGGGCAGGTGGTTGGTGTGCGCGAGGTGCAGCTGGTCGTCGGCGGGGCGGCGCAGCGGCACGTCGTCGTCGGACGACGCGTCGCCGTTGGCCAGCGGCAGCGGCAGCGGCAGCGGCGTCGACGTGATCGGCTTGTTCTCCTTGCACTCCTCGTCCGTGATCGCCGCGCCGCTCTCCTTCAGGCTCTGCGGGGGATACGGCCGGTTGGGGTGAGGAGACCGGAGGCTGCACGGTCTCGGGCGAAAGTCACGCTCGATACTGTCGCTTAACCGAAGATGCACAGTCTCGGGCGAAAGTTACGCTAGCTACTGTCGCTAGACACGCACTAGTTATAAATACGAAGTTATTGTTACGCTTTGAGCATACAGTTTTTCAAAGTCAATCTTAAGCGAATTACTTTAAGTTTGATACGTAAAGTTAACATAAAACTGAAGCTAGACGCAAGCGACACGTGACTATTTGAAATGAACTTATAACTCAGTGAATCTCAATCCCACCTCGTGACCAAATTTTTTTCTATTCTTAAAAAAACGTGTCATTTTTAAAGCATTTGAATGTTATGAAACTAAAAATTAAAGTCATTCAGACGCTTTATATCGCTCACCCTCTGCGAAGTTCTAGGCCGCTTGACCACCAGGCCCTTGGACCAGGCATTCATCCGCCGCCGCTTCCTCTTGGCGCTGTGGTCACTCTTTTCTCCGTTGTGCGGTGTTCGCATCGACTTGCTGTCGTTTTGCGACGAATCGAAGCCTTCCGCTTAAAATTAATACAAACAATATTACCATAACAATACGTATCTATTTTACAAGAGTAAATAAGAATTAGTAACACTTGAAACTTAAACACGTGATAATTTACAAAAGTAATCAATCAAATCAATAAAGCCCTTCTATAAACTTTCGATTTTATTAACAACACACACATACGCACGCATATACGCACGCACGCACGCACGCACGCACGCACGCACGCACTCACGCACGCACGCACGCACGCACGCACGCACGCACGCACGCACGCACGCACGCACGCACGCACGCACGCACGCACGCACTCACTCACTACAACGCTAACTCACGCAAGTTCGAGGCGGTGTATATAAAGTCGGGCAGGTCGTTGTCCGCGGCGCCCTCCTCCTCGCGGCGGCGCGCTATCTGCTGGCACTCCAGCTCGAAGTCGCTGTCCATTTCCACGTCGATGAGCGCATGCGCGTGGTCGCGGAGGGAGCACGCCTCGTGGCGTATCTGCTTGTCCGACGACGTCCTGGTGTGGAGGGAACGATAACTTCACGTAGAGGCAACATATTATGTTGAGAATATATTATATATAGATGCATATCGGAGCCTCGTAATAATTGTCTAATAAGTGATAACAAAAAGAACAGCCTATAAGTTTCAAACATGGCTTCTAAAAGTGGAATCAGCAAAAACTTTTTTTTCAGAAAGATTCAAATCTTTTCTTTGTGAATTTTTATTTTTATAGAAGTTATATGGACAATAAAATATATATTCAATGACAACCTTCCTAATGCTCTTTTACTGACATTCTGGTCAGATATCAGTCAAGTCGGTGATTTTGAAAGTGAAACAGCAACTGTAAACTCTAGGACTTTACAACTATTTGCTATAAGGATTTTGAGAAGTGAAAAGTGACTATTCAAACCAATATACTAGGTATTACTAAAATCGAGTACAAAGATATCTCTCTATATATAAGTGTACCTGTATAATGCAGATAATACATCTAGTCCACATCGCTATTAATTTATGATCAGAACATATATTATGTATTAAAATAAGACATTACATCATTCCATATTTCCAGAGAAATTAATTCAAAAGTATGTATTTTTTGAGCTCAATTTTTTTCGTTTATAAATCAACATTATATCACCAAGTTGTATATATTTAATCAGCACACAATTACATCATTTAAATATTAATACTTATGTATTATGACAGTCAGCAAATTCCAAATAATTTAGTATAAAAAATGATATAATTTCCTTGTTATCATGCATACATTTATATAAATCACATACTTAATATGTACATCTCAAAATCCAAATATTTATTTCATATAATTGCCTTAATAGCGTGGTATAAAAGCGGTGAATAATTTTAACAATACAAATGATACTTAAATGCGATATTTAAATAAATACATCTAAATAATGACATAAGCGATTTTTTTATGGATAACCTAAATTCGACTCTGAGTCAACATGCATTCGACTTATTCTACAGTACAAAAGGTTAGAGGACGTAAATATATAATTATAACGTTTACATAATATTTTTTACATATCATACGATATATCAAGCGTTTTCCATACCTACACACCCCTCTAGCCCTTTGAACGGCACCGGAAAGGATGAAAAAAACAATGTTAATAGATGCGGTGGTGGTGCTGTGAAGTTAGCACAAAATCATATTTTCCATGTGAATAATCTGTTTAAAATTGTCATTTTTTCGGGCTCGAAGGACCAATAATATAATACATTAAATCTATCTTGATTCTTATTCTTCCAATTATTAAATATGAAAATGGCATAACGATGAAAATATGTTTTATTCACATGGACAAGAAAAAAGAAACGAAACGTCCATTGCTGTAAGTTACTTTATAGTACAATATTGAGCAATGCTGTTGAGAAGAAAAGCATGAAGTATTAAAAACATTTAAACTATATTAATGAACCTCTTTTATTCTAAATGGAAAGGTTTATAACAATACAGCAATAGATAACACATGAAACAGAGAGAGAGAGAGAGAAATATTTATTCGTATAACTGTCTCACCTATCAGGATTGTACTCCAAAGCGTTGGCACATATCAGATCTATGTCGTCCAGGAACTCTTTGGCGCAGTTGTATTTGTGCATATCCACTTTTGTCATCATCGTCTCGAGATCCATTGGCTGCTTGATTATTTCTAAATAGTCCGTTACCTGAAATTAGCGAAAGTCTCTTTTTAATCAGTATTGTAAGTGTTGCTAAAATGTTTAATGTAAAATTACGATACTAACGATACTAATATACTTTTGGGAATTTTATCTCTATATCACTATATAGTACAAAATAAAGTCGCTTTCTCTGCCTGTCCCTATGTGCGCTTAAATCTTCAAAACTACGCAACAGATTTTGATAGCGTTTGTTTTTAATTTATAGATAGAGTGATTCCAGAGGGAGGTTTATATATATAATAACAGTTACATATAAATAGTTATATATAAATCGTGTTTTTTTTTTAATTTTAGGTACTGAGAAACAATGAACGCACCTCTTCCAAATCCACAGGCTTAGTAAACTTATAGAACCGCCTATTAGATGCTAGCTTCCTGCAAATATCCCGCAGGAATATCCTCAATTCGCGTAATTTGTAGTCCTCCTTCCGCTTCCGTCTCGCTATCTCTTCTTCACTCTCTCTTGGTGGGGGAGGGGGCGGTGCTGTTGAGTGAGCGATTTTTCTTTATATGATTGTTCACAATAATATTATAAAAGGATTTGATTTACGATTGCCCAAACCACAAAGACAACTTATATCACATATTGAAATTTATTAACGGGATATAACTCATGAATAATTTTTTTTTCATTCTTTATATTTCTTTAAATACTTAATAACTATATTATAATTCTATTGAATACTAAAAAATTGTAGAAACCAGTATATTAATTCTAATTGATTCTCTTTTGTGTTTTATCTTGGTTTAAAGCGAACGAATGATGTATTACTTTAACAGAGACTCATATAATTCGAATTAAAATGAACTTTGTATGTGGGAATCCAGCACGCTTCAGCATGAATTGGGTCAGCTCGCACCGGGGAAGTACCACAACCCCACAGAAGACCAGCGTGAAATAATAGCATGCTATTGTGTTTCGTTCGGTTAGTGGGGGAGCCGGAGGCCCATATTCTTTTCCCTACTCTTTCCAGTCGCAAGGTCTGCAATTTGACCTTATGCCTCTCCAAATGTTCATGGGCGGTGGTAGCGCTTACCATCAGGCGACCCACCAGCTCCATTGCCGAATAGTCGGCTGCATATTAAAAAAAACTCAATCTAAATACATCTCACATATACATGGTCACACAATATAACAAAATTTTATTTTTAACCTACCTCTGGGTAATGGAGGGGGCGGCTCATTATTCTCAATGATAGGGGGCTCGAGAGGCGCTTCCGTTAATATCGGCTTCAGGAAGTTGATCACCTCCGTCACGTTCGGCTCTCTTACTCGATAGATGCAATCTTTGTAGTCGGGAAATAATTCGCGGAGCTGTGATCAATGTTAAAATTATGGAAAACCATAAAAATAAGTTAATTTATCACGTGGACATAGAGTAACAAAATGTGGACACGGATTGCATGATCTTAAATAAAGTTCATGGTCAAAATTCATTTATAATTAATATAAGTTATGAACAGCAACAGTAATTCATTGTAAAAAAAAAAAAACAATAGATTTTACTCAAGTACTTTGTGTACTTTTGTTCACATCTGTTCACTTCGAGGGCTTCACCCGAAGAGGGGCCAAGTGACACGAGCATTAAACCTACCATTATACTGTAACTTGTTTATTCATGTTTTATTATTATTGATGCCCCCCCCCCCTCCTCGCGCGTGGCTCACCTCGTCGGGCAGGTCGCGCGGCGCGGCGGCGAGCAGCAGCGTGCGCGGGCCGGCGGCGCGCGCGCGCCACAGCTGCGGCAGCAGCGCGCCGCACGCGCCGCCCGCGCCGCCCCCGCCGCGCAGCGCCTCGCACACGCGCACGTACAGCACGCACCCGCGCTCCGCGCGCCGGCACTCGCCGAACACCTGCG
>NC_052106.1:6308044-6434845 GCF_012273895.1 Zerene cesonia | reverse complement strand
GGCAGCGAGGCGGCAACCGCGCGCAGCTGCGCGGCGAGCAGCGGGCGGCAGAAGGGCGGCAGGCGCTGCGCGGCCGCCGGCGCAGCGCGGGCTCCGGCCGCGACCAGACCGTCCATCGCTGATTCCAAGTCCGCTTGGGTGACTTCCACCTGCGTGCCATCATTGTAACAACTTAAAGAGCATTTGCGATTTTTTGTAATAGTAACTTATTATGGGAGGGTAAACCGTTTCGTTACGTAACGGCGCCGGTCTGTCTGGCTTTTCGTTTTCTTATGATAGTTATTTTATTACCAAAACAAGATAACGTTTACTCACATTCCTCGGATCAATCATAAGAGCGTGCTCACTCTCATAGACTTGTGGATAAACTCTTCTCAGTGCTTTAAGAACGGCTTCCGAACATAACGCCTTCAAATCCGATCCTACAACATAGTTTATTCATGAAAGCTTATATATTACTTTCAAAAATATCTACCTACTACACTGTTTCTTATTTTCAATCTTTACTTATAAATTGAAGCTACACAGTTTGTTTGAACATGCTATGCTCATGAACTACTCAAGCAATTCCCATTTCTTTTATCATTGGATATATACGTGAGCCAGAGTACTAAAGGCAAGAACACTGCTTACATCAAAGAAAATCCCTTAACACAAATCACTCACCCCCATATCCGCCAGTAATATCAGCGATGTAGTTCAGCGTATCTTCACTGGGCCGTGGAGTCCAGTCCTTGGTGTATATATCCAGTATGTCCCGTCTTCCCCCAGCGTTTGGTGGTGGAAAGTGCAATTCTCGATCGAACCTGCCAGCCCTCCGCAGTGCCGGGTCTACGGCGTCGAGTCGATTTGTAGCTCCTATAACCACCACTTCACCTCTGTAATTCATCCGATTAGATTAAAGACGCGATTTATTAAAATGTTTGTGTTTCTTTAAAGTATGTTATTTGTTTGAGTTTTCATACCAAGTTCACAGAACGAAAATTTCACATGGATATAATCTTTTTCAAGAACATAGCAGTACAATTTTCTTAGACAAAAATAAAAACACGAAGGTTAGAACAAACCTAACATCTTTTCAAACTTATTTTTTCCTCATATTTCAATTCCCCATAATATTAAATACACAAACCGTTAATTTTAACATAAGAAAATAATACCTCTCACAAACGCCATCCATTTCGGCCAAGAGCGTGCCGACGACGCTGGTGTGCACCTGCTCCTGCCGCACGCTGCGCACCGGCGCAAGCGCATCTATCTCGTCGAAGAATATTATGGACGGTTTCATTTTGTTCGCCTGCAATTAATTAAAGTAATAGATATGCACGTGTGGTAGATACCATATTTTGAAAGAAAAGAGAAAAACAAGAAAGTACATTTATTTCTACAAAACAACAACAAAAATAAAATATACAGATAAGCAAACAGAACAAAAAAATCCTTTTTTTTTTCGTTGTATTCTCCTGAATACAACAAAAATGACGACATAAAATAATTAAAAAAAAATTTGCACTGTAGAGAGTACTTATTTACAAATAAGAAAATTTCTCAAAGCACAAAGCATCCTCACCTGTTGGAAAAGTAGTTTCAAATGCCTCTCACTCTCCCCGACCCACTTCTTCAAGCAATCCGCTCCCTTCCTCATGAAGAACGCCACTTTCCTGCCACCAACCAGACTGCACTCGTTGGCCAGAGCTCTAGCTAACAAAGTCTTTCCGGTACCCGGTGGGCCGTGGAACAAAACCCCCTTGGCTGGACGAGTTTTGAACTTTTGAAAGAGGTCCGGATACATGAGTGGAAAGAGGACCATTTCGCGGAGACATTTTATATGCTCTTCTAGCCCTCCCACCTGAAAGTTAAGGATTACACTGTAATTGGAAAAGTCGTTAATTATCAAGCTTATAACATTTTCAATTATCATTGAATTTTATTTTGCAATCAATGACAATATAAGTGATTTGTCTTATCTTAAAGGACCTTAATTTCATAGCAAGCTTTTTTTTAAAAAGCTCGTGAATAAGACCAAAATGTTGCACTGCCAGGTCATAATCTTTTTTTGTATATATTCAATGTTGAATAAATATTGTATGCCATAAACCTTGTAAACTAACTTTCTAAACCGTCTTCTTGAATCACTCTATCTATTTAAAAACTCCATCAAAATCTGTTATAATCATTAATTTTAGAAATCTAAGCACACAGACACACAGTCGGCGGAAAGCGACTTCGTTTAATACTATCTAGTGATAAATCAAAGTATTATTCGAAAATTACCGATGAAAACCGCACACTGCCATCTACATCTATTGGTTGGATATCGCGCAGTGCTCTGTCAGTCTTCTTATCGTCAGTGGATCTCGACTTTTGTCTAAAATAATAAGACGCATTAAAGAATAAATTTTACAAGCGATTTTCAATTTCGTATATGATTTTTTTTCTTTTGTTTTCTAAATATAAGTCACAAACAACCAAACACTTTAATCGTACTGAAGATCAATCGCATATAAAATTTATTCTATACATATAAATGTTATTTCATTTTTATTCATTTCGTTTTCTTTTCTTGATATCAAAAATATTTATTAGATTAAAGTAAAAAATTCTCACCTCCCCTTCGTCTTATTCTTCATGGAAACGTTGAGATCCTCTTCAGTATCAGAACTTGTGCTACTGCTACTGCTACTGCTCGACGGCGATTGAGCTAAAAATCGTATAGTCATATAAATTTTTATAATAACAAATTCATCTTTTAAATTTACGTAAATAACGGTGTATTTTGCATTATAGATTTATCTCTCCATTATCTATTGAACTCGTTCTCAAGCTAAAGGAGAGAATTTCGACATAATTGAATTTTCTAGGAGACGTTTTTTTAAGTTTCATATTATAAAATAGGAGAAAAAATTATCGATTACATTAAATTACAAATTATCTCGCACTTCTACTAATTATACCCGTAATTATATTGAAAACATAAATTTGAAATATAAAATACAAATTAGTATGATGAATTTTGCAATAATGTCGATGATAAAAACAGAAAACTTAATAGAATTGAAGGTTTTTTGTTAATAATGACATGATATGAAGTGATATCAGAAAATAAAAGTAAGATCACAGCCAAACATCTAAATGGGTTACATACCAATTTTATAGTTAATTGCAATTGAACTGAGGTGTATTACTCACATCGAATAGTTTTCCTACGTGACAATTTTGGTTTTCGTTCTCTTAAACTATATGGTTTCTTCCTAATTGTAAATGTGTTACCTGAAATCAACATAAACAGCTTAAATAAAAAAAATATATATTATTTTCACTTGTTCGTTACATTGTCATTTCTTTATTCTATTGGTTTTGATCCATTCCTAAAAATATTTAAAATGCGATAGTAACTCTGTCTGTTTTGTTATGTGTCATATTTGTGTCCGTGTCCCTCGCGTTAAAACCACTGAACCTGTTTAGATGCAACGTAGAACAGTGATAGTTTGAGGCCTAAGAAAGGACATCGGACTGTGCGGGAACGAGAACTGTACGGGAAACAAATTGGATTGTCTGTTTTCTTTTCACGACGCGGACGGAGCCGCGGGCGGAATACTAGTATAAAAACTATACACATCTAAGACTATTTAGTCTTTAACCTTATTTGCCCCTATCCCTATCCTTGGTTAGGTTAGGTTAGGATACCGATTATACGTCATCACTAACAGGGTTAACATCGGACAATGTAATTTTTTTTTTATTCAAGTCTTCTCAATGGCGCAAAATAAGTATTTAGATATGATTTCGACTCAACCCCACTTTCACTTACACCATTTCTTTCACACACACTATTTTTAAATATTGAGTAAAAAGGATGGTTTATATGTATAATAACATCTATTAAGCTACTCCGAATTTAATTTGCGCCAAGTCGCGGGCAAAAGTTAGAGTTATATATAGAGGAAAATATAATTCTTAAATTCACTTATTGTTCCACTGCAAAACCTTCCTAAGACGATTACGTGAGAGAGAGAGGGTGCACATTGCAGGACTTCCAACGCCGCACCGCTGTGCCGCTCGGAGTGGGGGGGGGGGGGGTATTATCTTAAATTTCGTTATTTCGATTCGCGGTCAAAGCACGCGATGAAAACTATGCAATAGATTTAAAATAATAAAGTAAAAGTCCACAAAGTGTGGGTGCACCTCGTCCGCGCGTCTGCCGCGGCGCGATCTGCACGAAGGCCGGCTTGGCGGCGCGCGTGCGGTTCGAGCGGCGCGGCCGCAGCGTGATCTCGCTGCACTCCGACGATGATGACTCGGACGCTGCGGGCGGTGGCGGCCATGTTTATATAATCTATAGTACCCGGATGACCGAGCTTTGCTCGGTATTTTTTTTTTGTTTTTTTATAAATTGTGTTTTTTGGAAATTATATTTAAGTATTATTATTCGCCAATAGATGTCAGGAAGAGTCATAATAAATAGGGACTACTCAAACGCCTCCTATTTGTTAAAAAAGTAGGTTCAAGTCGATAAAACACGAATAAAACACGGATATGACATTTTCTAAAAAAGATTCCTAGCTATATCGATTTATCGCCCCCGAAACCCCCTATATACTAAATTTCATGAAAATCGTTGGAGCCGATTCCGAGATTCCAATTATATATATACATATATATATACAAGAATTGCTCGTTTAAAGATATAAGATATACTATTATAAAGCAAAGTTTTTTTTTTGTTTGTTTGAATGCACTATTCTCAAGAACTACTGGCCCGATTTGAAAAATTCTTTCAGTATTAGATAGGCTATTTATTGACGAAGGCTAAGGGTTATGTACGAACAACGGGCGAAGCCGGGGCGGACCGCTAGTACGTACATAAATGTTCAAACAAACTCTTTTCGCCAGGTCCATGACATATTTAGATAGTTACAAAAATGTTCATTGAACATTGTCAACATTTTATGTTACGAATACGTATATATTTACGTACCTATATATTACGATCTACTAACGAATCGGTCAAACCGCCTTTTTTATTTTTAAGAAACAATCTGCCCTACCCTGATTTACTTTAAATAATCATAAATATAGATGGTATTCTTAAGATTTACAATAAAAAAATAAAATTATAGTTGACTTGAAAATAAAGAGCTTTTCCAATACAATTTCGCATATCACTTTTAACCACTTCACTAACATTCAAAATCGTACCTGACTCTTGTTGGCTATCTTCCTTTTTCTGTTGTCTTCTGCCCCTGCCTCGCCCGCCGCCTCGAGCGGGCTTCTGATTGCTAAAAAAAACACGATTTTTTGCTCTAATAAATACTTTATTCTTTATATTATACAAACCTTGAATTTATCAATCATCAGCTAATTACAAAAACCATCTAAAGTTATACCTTTACAAACATACAAAAAGTTCTCGAAACTCGGGAAATGTTAATTACGTGCCCCGATAATTGAATTTTATTTCCTTTTAAATTTTAATCTCCATTCAATCAAGTGCAAAGGAGAAGCAAATTAAAATATACAAGACAGTTCAATTCCAAACATAGTTTTTTAAACATGCAATGTCTTCAATGTTATATAATTACTTTCAAACTAAAAATGCTAGTTTAAATTCCATTAAAACAAATATTTATCCTGTTATATATGATTTAACGCGCACCATTCAAATACAGTATAATATACTCTACCTTTCACTATCCTCATTTTTCGCCTTCTCCTTATCCTTGTCATCTTTAGCTTCAGGCTCATCCTTGACTTGCGGCTCGCTGGTATCCATTTTCTCGTCTTGTGTCTTTGGCGCCGATTCTGTTACTTTCTTCTCGATGACTGTCTGGTTATTATCATTTTCTGAATCGGATTCTGACGCATCCTATTGAAAGGAGTAAACATTTATTTTTCTGCCACGGGTAAAAGAAAAGAAAGCAAGTGAGAACTACAACTGTCGTTCTTTGACAAAAACTATAGGGAACACAAACCCCGAGGTTAAAGTCAAAGAAATCAAGCTTAGACCAAAGTCATGAATCCATGTCCTAAGTCTTTGAAAGTTAAATGAAGCTCATTTAACTACAGTAAAAAAAAAGTTTTATTTTTTGCTAGGGAAAAATACTCAAAATCATCTGACGTAATTTATTTAATGCATAATAATAATAAGACTTATAACATTGGATACAAAATGAAATATTCGTTTTTAAATTTACCTTAATCATTTTAAACCTAGCAGAAGTTCTTCTCTGTCTAGACAATTGCGTATCTTCATCTGTATTTTGTGGAAGGCTGTTTCTGTTTGATTGTTGCTGCAAATTTGTTTTATACAGAATTATTCAGTGTAAGGAGATTAAGACTGTTGTTTATATTAAAAAAAAAATCAGTTCATTAAATGTGTACTTGAAAAGACAAAAATCTCACAATTTCTCAACACATTTATAGCATAATTATATAAGTAAATAAAAAATGAGATAAAAAAAAATAAAGTTTCAGGTTTTCTTTTTACTATTTCATACTTACAATCTTCTTATTATTAACCCTAGCGTCATCGCCCGAAGTGAATTCATCAGAAGAGCTTGTGGCTGGGAATCCGTACAGATCTGGGTACCCTTTCACTTTCAACTCGTTCGTAATCCAGCTCTCATTGAAGTTGTGATGCAGCAGTTTACGCTTGCGGCAACTGCGCCTTACATCTGTAATATCTTTTATTGGGTAAAAAGGTTATAAAATTGTAATAGAAAATATGTTCTAATAATTCATATTACGCATTTAGGTAATGAAATTGTTATTTATTTTTGTGTACTTAAAAAAAAAGTAAGCAGGCAACAGATAAATGTTTTGGAGGCAAGCCTATGAGCATAACTTGTATGACTTTGCAACTATGAATTCAATCATATTCAACTCAATTTTAGGTCTTTGTTACTTAAATTGTGAAAATTAAGGAAATTGCAACAACTTTATTCATAAGTTAATAACTTACTCTGCTGTATTGGTTTATCCTCACTATCTTCCATATAATTTTTCCTTGGTCCACGGCTTCTACGAATTTTCATGCTCCTATTTGTTGAATCATTTTCATCCGCAAAAAATACCCTCACTTGACGAGATCTAAAAATATTTTAATAAATTTTAAACTATAGAGAAAATTCTGCAATGATGCGGGTACCTCTGTATCAAGACCATTTAAAACTACTCCACCAATATAAAACTTTTTAACAGAATTTACTTTATTTATTATATAATTATTTAATTAACTATTTATTTATTATTTAATGCGACATATCAAACACTTATTGCAACAATCAAAAATTGTTGTTGGTTCCTCCAACTTCACATGTTTCTTGGGCTTTGTGTATTGAAATATTGTTTCATATGTTTATAAGCCTTTATAAGCCATAAAAATAAAAATTAAGAGATCTTTTCACATTAACAGAAAATTTAATGAAGGAGAAATAATAATTTGTGACAATAATAAATAGTAAATTATCTCACTAATTTTACAAATAAAGAAAACATATTTTTATACTCCTATGTGCAAAAAATCAATTGTTAATTTATTATACTAAGTGTTTAACATTTATACAAACAAGTTTCATACCTTCTAGAATACTTTTCAGGTTCTGTATCACTTTCTGGGAACATGATGCGAGGCATCTTGATAGATCTTAATCTGCTTCGATTGTCTTTAAATAAAAATATAAGAATTTATATTAAACATCAATACTTATCCCTAAGGCATATAAACCCGAAAGTGTATGAATTATAATAAATACTCAAATAAAAGTAGTAGTAAAAATGCTCTTAATAACATAATTATCAAAAACTTTATAGTGTTTATCAGTCATAGAGGACAGGTGGCATCTAACTTATATATGTTAAATTCTTACTTGTGACTTGATTGGTTACAGGTGGTGATTCAGATCAATTAATGGTGGAATGGAAACCAATGACACTTATAAATTGCTCTAATACTAAACATTTCTAAAATCATAAGCGAGGATATATTATTATACACTCAATAGCAAGGATATAACATATGCTTGTTAGTGCATTTGCACTTTTATTTGTTGTCTAGTCAAATACAAGAACAGTAGCAAGACAGAGTAAATACAAAGATGTAGATTATGGTTTCTAGTAACAACAAGATGTGAAATATTCCTATCCCTTATCACTTAAAGCTCATGTAGTTTTAGTAAACTGGAATAAAGAATATCTACCAATTATTATAAAATTATGAAACTATGTGTATAACATTTTTATTATGTACAGGTTGTTGTTCAAATGTTTAAAATTTTTTAGTTAAACACTTATCTAAATTAAATTTCCAATTGGATGTGGTGGCCTCATGACGCAAGGGATGGAAGAGCCCTTTAACCCACTTGTAATAAATTGTTCATAAGAAATATTACAATATAATATAATATTTAATTTATAACATATTATATGATGAATATAATAAAAGACAACTTACATCTTGTTGGCCAGCGCTGTATCTTTCTTTTAACTTGAAACTGGCTACTTCTCAATTCCCTCTGAGACCAATTGGAGGCCTGAAATGATTACAGATTGTTATTAACCTTTGCACTCCTAATAAAAGTATTGTAAAAATACAACTTAATACATAATCACAACATCAAAGTAGAAGTAGCAACAATACAATAAGGGTGCTGGGGTTGAGGAAAACTATTTGTACTTCATGCTTATAATCAACAATATTTTAGTTATGTAAAACATCTGACAGCAAATAGCAAGTCATACAATTGTAATTAATAACCTATAGGTTCAAATACTAACAATGTATCAAAAGTTCACATAAGACAAAACCTGTTTGCACTGAAAACGACAAAGCTCATGCAACATCGTGCATAACAAAAGTACCTATAGAAGGAAATGAGGACAGGAAGTAGTTAAAAAAAGGCATTTCGTAACAAGCAAAGATGCAAATTCCATGCATTTAAGATCCTTGCATCGCTGGGAATTCGTCACCTTTTCATCAGAAACACTCCCAGCTTCATTCGGTGAGTAATTTCCATCGTCAACGTCCCCATTCTCTCCGTTACTACGTCTGGTTTTCACCATTGCAAAACACGATTTTTTCACGCAATATCACTATTGAGTGACAACTGAATTATACCTGGATCTCAATAATGTATACAAGAGGTCTTAACAATTACAACGAGTTAGATTCAATCACTTTATAGAGACAAACACGACAAAGATTGCACGTTATCTTCCGCACATGTCGTTAGGCAGCGCCATGTTCAATAAGTAACTAAAGTCTGTGCTCACAATGAAAAGTCAAAAATATATCACTATGTTTGAAAAAGTATCACAACATCGCTTACCTCAATTTATATAGGATTTCTGTTACAAATTCTAATTACGAGTGACTATCTAACTCATTGATTGACGAGGAGATCGCAACGAATCAGGCTAGCATTGTTTTTATTGACAACTGTCAAAAATTCCCGCAATTTTGACACTTTTCGACAGAATCGGATAACTTCTATAAAAACTATAGAATTTATTTTTATTTGTATATACATGGTGATGCAGTTTTTCATTTATTGTTTTTTATCATTCTGTACATCTTGGTTCAATGTTTTGTGGGTTGTTGTTTGAATTTATTTATGCAAAAATGTTTGATATGCCCGTTAGGTGTGCCCGTAATATGTTCACTACCAAGCACTGCTCCAGCCCTCTTATGTGTCTGCAACAATGTGATTTTCCTTCCTAACTTTATTTAGCGTTTTCGTATTGTTTTCTTTTTTCTTCTTTTGACTTGTTCGCCGTACTTTAATAGTATTTGCATAATCTATACTGTCTCTTGTAGGTTTTAACTTGTCACTTGTCAACTGTCACAGTCAGCTGTCATGGTAGTCGAAAGAGCAGAAATTTCCACACAAATTATCGAAACGAAATATTTGCAATTAAAACTATTGTACATATCAAAAGTAATTGCGTTTATTAATAATAATAATGATACATTTGATCCCGTAACTTGATAGTATTCATAGGATTGATAATTAAAGATTATTTATAAAAATGTCTGATACTCCTGAGGTTTCGCCAACAGAACCTATTAAAGATATTGTTGACAAACAACCAAATAAAAATGGAGATGGAAATGATGATATTTCCTCTAAAATGACTGCATCATACAGCGAAATCTCATTTAATTCTGATAATGGTGAAAATAGTGACATCAAAGCACCTGGTCCATCCAGACCGTACGATTTACCATCAGAAAATCGTAAACAAGAAAAAATGCCCCTAGACTTAGACGGACATGTTCGCTACGTGGGCGATATGACTCATTATGTGGCTGACGATCTAGAATTTAAGATAAAACTATCAAGTCCGGTGACCAAGAAGGGTGAAACACCAGTATTTAGTAGTTCCAGTGCATCACGCTCAAGTACTCCTTCAGGAAAATTGTATAGGCAGATACTAGCACCGCAAATTGGACAAATAGATATAACTGTTCTTAACGATTTGGAACATGAAGCTCAAAAAATAGCACAATCAGTTGATAATCTTATAGAAAATTTATCTAGTATTTTACATTCCAATTCCTCACTGACAGCTCAGAATATGGAGGTATATAAAGATGCTGTAGCAAAGACATGTGATGCTATGGACAATAATATAAAAAGTATGTACACTATTCTAGCAAAAGGAGAAGAGGTGTCTCAGGCTATGATACCTGTGCAAGCCCAAGCAGCGAGAATAGCAGAAATCAAGAGATTATTGCAAGTGTTTGAAAGTTACTTTTAGTTATTTAAATTAATACTTTGTAAAGTAAAATATGTATGAGAGTGTATTATAACTTATTTGTATAACTTAAATCTGTGTGAAAGCTATTATTTTATAGTTTAATAAATATATGAAGCTTTTTATTTCTATCAATCAATAAAATAATAATTCATTAATATACCTAAATACTTTAGCCTCATTTTTACACAGTGTGTACCCGTGGTAAGTACTGTGTGAGACTTAACAACAATTTACAATGTACATCATATAATTTTTCTTTGTATTCATATCATGGGGACTTTAGAGAGACTTAAAATAAATAAAGTAATTCTGATGCAGGGAAATGAAAAAAAAATCGTTCCCATAGGTTCTATACAAAAAATTTGACCCTCATTCAATTTATGACGAGGCTAATCGTTACTTTGCTTTAATTTTTTATTTGTTGTTACAGCAACAACAACTCAACAGAAGAGCATCATCTCTGAAAATATCACTAACCAAAGTTCGTGAGACAAAACCTGGCGACAGACAATCAGACGTAATAGAACAGAATATGTACTAAGTAGAGTACCTACGGAACCCTCATTATTAAAATCTTTATTAAATAACAAGAATGATTAATAGTGATAAATAAATATTTATAATGAATATGCTTTAATATTTTTTAAATAAAATATGACAATTATGTAAATTCACCGAATACCACCTACCTATTTGTTAAGGTGGTTCACTTTTTCTCCATATTCTTTGTTATATATTCTGTGAATGTAATAATGTCAAAAATGTTGGGCAGGCTATGTCAAATTGACAGGACCCAATGGGTATTGAATCTGTCAGTTGTCACACAAATCGACATTCCACATTTCGCATTTGTTATGGGTGGTGTACCACTTCCGTGAATATTTATCACAAACGAAGGGCTTATCTGAATGTAACAAAAGATGTAAATCGAATTATGATCATGAGTGTTAAAGTAATTATTATATTAAGTATTGTGCTATCGGTCTCATGACCAGTTAGGTTTCAACTCGCGATCAGTTTAAACGTATACGATGGGCGAAGTTGTTAGTTTATTTTCCGTCATAATAATGAAATTTAAATCAAAGTTCAACCAAAGTAAAATTTATTTTCACTGCGAGCTTCCTTGGGAGAAACTGAAATCTGTAAAATGGATGAACGAGAGGGCTACATCGAATAAGGCGTATGTTCCCACCAAGGTGAGAATTGTTGCGATATTTTTATTATTTTTTTTATGTCTAAGTACGCATCAAGTGAATGTTTTTAAATATGAAACCTTTTTTTTTCATTTAAAAATTAAAAGAAAGGCAATAATATTCATGTGCTTTCTAATTAAGAGTGACTAAATTAAATATAATTTCTTGAATTAAAATATTTTATTTTTTGGAAAATTACTATTTGAATCTAGTGTTAAATACCTTATAATTTTTATAGACAATGTTATTTCTTTAAATAAAATAAAATATGTTAATAAATCCTTTTTATATAGCATATTATTTAAAACAATAATTCTAGTCACATGTTTATCTTTAATCTATTGCTGTAATAACAACTATACATTGCTGTTTTGATAATGAAGAGATAATACTAATTCTTAAGTCAAGTTAAAAATTATCATTAATTTCTCAATCATTACTTATCAGTTCTAATTCTATTAATTGATGAAGCCTATGAAATTCACAGAAATGCCTCTCTATAAAAAAAAACTTTTTGCTTAAATTTTGTTCAGCAGTTCTAGAAATCACCACTCACAATGTTGCAAACTCACAAACTTACCTTTTTTTTACTTCTCTTTTCTGTATTTTTAAGTTTTTGTTATGGACTAATGTTGTGAGAACTAAATAAAGATGATTTTTATTATTATTATTTATTACTTCTCTACTGGCATTTGCCCGTGGCTTAGCACATGTTAAATTCGGACTAGTATACATACAAGGCAGAGAAAGTGACTTTGTTTTATGCTATGCAGTGGTAATATTAAGCTTAGAAATTTTTGTGCTCATATTCAAATAACACTCTTATTAAAAGTACTGAAGATTTTATTTTAAATACAGGGTTGTGTGTAAGTTCCTGTAATTTATGCTTTCAGTTGGTTAACCAACTCCAAAAAAAAAATTTTTAGTTTCTATACACTGTAATGTTTCGTAAGCAATAGCATATATACTAATGATAGTAAGGAATAAATTTGAATAATACTGCATGATCAAACAATTATATTCTATTAAGTATATTTTGTTTGTTGTATGTATGACACTAAGGGAGATACCATGATTTTAAATTATATTTCTCTTAAAGTGATTTAAATGTATTAATAATGTATAAAACATTTTTTTTTTTTTCTCAAATGTATGTAACTGTACATGCTATGAAAATAAAAATACTTCCATTTCTTTTATATAATAACTGTTTTAATTTTAGAAAGGCATTAAATTTTTTTTTTTTGTACAGGTGGAAAATGTAGCGAACGTTTGTACGCATGCGCTGTGCGTTGCGCCCGCGTCTCTCGGGGCGCGGGAACTTCTCACTCGCTCTATGAACGCACCACAAGCGATTGCAGCCATTGTCTATGGCCTGGCGTTATGTCTGCTTTTCGCGGTATCAACCACCTTCCATTCAGTATGCTGCTGTGGCTCAGACAGGTGAGGTATTTCAGTCCTAGGGTATCGACAAACGATTTTACGAGAAGTGTATATAGAAGCCACAACACAGTACAACACCCCCGCAGAAAACGGGCTTGAAATAGTGGCATGTTACTGTGTTTCGTTCGGTGAGTGGAGTAGCCGGAGGCCCGTTTCCTTTTCCTCATCATCCTTCCCAGACCATTCCTTCTTTCCAGTCGTTAATCCTTACCCTTTACCCGTTAAAAGCGGGTATAGCATCCGTAGAGGACTTTGCGAATGTTCGTGGACGGTGGTGATCGCTTACCATCTGGTGAACCACCAGTTCAGCTGTCCGCTGTGACATAAACAAGTTCATTCGATTAGGGAATTGCTCAAAAATGCAAAAAATATAGACCAGTTTCTGTACCGAATGTTCGAAACTGTTGTTGAATTATTTGTTGATTTATTTTGGATCAAGTCGAAAGAGACATGTAACATAGACAATGATCACAAACCTTACATGAATAAATATCTTCTACAATAAAGACCACAACTGCTATTAAAAGGTCTTATCTACATTCTAAAATGGTATCAATAGACAAAAAAATCCGCAAAAAACCCACAGAGTTTTCGAGCTACAAAACCAAAAAAAAAACAATCGAATTAAGAACGTTCTCGTTTGAGAACGTCGGTTAAAAATATTTCATATCTTTAAAGATGTAGCTAACAACAAAGTATTCGTGATTCGTATATCAGCAGTGGATTGCACGTACTCTTATACTTCACACTTTATAGACGTAAATAAACAATATTGTCTAATATTTGCGATTCATCAATAGAGCATAAACTATCACGTCGTGTTGCATCTATTGCAGGCAGTAGGACACTTGTAAATAATTGCTAGGTTTTGTTTAAGTAAATGTCGCCCACAATAACACGTGGTAGATATAAACAAAAAATAACCCTTACGATATATATCAATATTATTATAAATTAAATTCATTTTTAAACAACCCTTGCGACATTTTTTTTGGGCCTGTGTGCATTTGAAATTTTACATATTTACTAGTCAAGCTAGCTTAACACACATATTGAGAGAATTATAAAATATTTTATTTCATAGCGGCCGTAGCGGCCGCCATTTTAGACCGATTTTTTCGATCGATTTGATATTAAAAACCATCCCAGAGAAAAACGCTTTCAAATGAAATAATCATAGCGGCCGTAGCGGCCGCAATTTTAGACCGATTTTTTCGATCGATTTGATATTAAAAACCATCCCAGAGAAAAACGCTTTCAAATAGAGCAAGACGTCATCTAAATCGGCCCCTCTGTTTCAGAACTATGATGGCATAGTCAGGCATCGACGTAAAACTTATATCACCCACCTTTCCTGGGGTTAAATAATAGATTTTAATATTGTTCTTGATCATACAATGTGCAGATTGTTATTGAGATATGACTTTTGGCTAAGTTCTATTTTTTTTTCATTTTTCAATATATTATATATCTAAAGTTAATGGAACTGGTTTATAGATAACCTACAGTCTACACGTTCCTTGGTAATCGACGTTTTATTATTCCAATCAATTTAATATTCCAGCGACATGCAAAGCCATGACTTTCTCAATTACGTAGATGGATACTAGACCAGACTCAACTCTTTAGGGAAAATGCATTATAATGTATGGCTCGATTAGATTAATTATTAGATAGTATACAATATTGCCATATACATTTAAGAAAATAATGATATGTATTTCATATCAAGCTGCACTCTTTTCTTATGTTGATCCCGTGGACCTATTCAATGTTCTTTCTCAATAACTATTCGTAAAAGTTTGTTATACGGTGGTATTTTAAAACACAAAATAAATTAATAACTTGTAACGTAGTTACAACGGTTTAAATTGAGATCTCACCGATTATTTCCATAAAGAAATTCGGTCGTAAATAAACTTCTTTAGTCCCTATTTATAGTAATAGAATATAAAGATACCTTTAATTTATTTACTATAAAATTCGTATATCATATACCATGAATCAGGGACATACAATGTATATAAAAGAAGTAAAAAAAATAATAAGCAGCAAGAGAATTCTAAAAATAGGTGGAGTTTTTCCTCAATTTTCCAATAAGAAATATGTGTCAAACGATATTAAAGAAGAGGATGGAATTGAGTAAAAATAACAGCCAACACTCATGTAACTCGCTTCATAGAAAAATGCATATAAAATTTCATTCCTTAGCTTCACCATTGGTTATATATATTTGAAAATTAATCAAAAGATAAATGATAAAATTTCAACTGAAATTATATTTGTGTCCAATCAGCATATGAAGTGATATTCTCTTTTCTCTCCTCAAATTTTCCTTCATATTTACTCTAAGAAGATTAGCTAAAGGATTCGCCAATAAAACGAGCAGACATAATCCAATAATCCGCTTACTTAGTTTGAAGTTCCTCAATTATATTACGTTAGGGACAACAAGTCTTAATTTCACAGCGTTGGTGCTATGAAATATGATCGGTTGATACAAGCGAATACTTAGAAAGTTTTTAACGAGTGCCGAGTTTAAAACCGTGAATAAAACTCAACATCGGATCAGTAGTTGCAAAGATTTTCATTCATCAAAGTGGAAGACATAATTCTGTATAAACTGTAAGTTTAAAATTGTAAAAGTTGGATATTTCATTTTTAATAGAATCGACATTGACATTAAAATTATATAAGTTTGCGAAAGATATCCATCAAACTGTATGAGAGAAACTTATTTTCCGACACGTTGCATTACATTACGTTTATCATTGCAGAATAATTACACGCGAATTGTTAATGAATAAACAAGCTATAAGATTAAATTATATCTTAATGAACGTAACATTTGAGAACCAGTCTTAATTAATACGGAAAAATACAACATGGAGGGAAATGGGGTTATCAGATTAAATTTAATCAATATTTTATGGGGTCTTTTGCCCTAAAGCAACCGCATTTCGCGTTGCTTAAATATTGAATATCATTAAAATAATCCAATAAGAACAACAAACAAGCACTGATATGGGAAAACTATATTTTTTATTCATGGTATCCCTACTCTTCCCAAAGAAAAAATTGGAGTATTAAATGTCGGTATTGCTTTGAAAACTTTTCTTAGCAATAATACACTGTTATACAAGGTCTAGTGCACTCATTAATAACAAAAATCCAATGATAATTAATATATAATTATGTCATCTTTATAATAACGAGTGGTCGCCCAGTTGTCTAAAGTTGACTATACCCATAACAAATGCATCATATCATTGTGTGTAATGTCTTTAATTTAATGTATTTTTAAATAATTAATTAAAAAGAATATTCCCACTCTACATTCATTCTAAAATTAGTTATTTTCATCACTTCAAGTCCAGAGTGAACAGGCTTCTCCAAGGCAGGCATGCCTATGCATAGATCGCATCTCTGCTTAACATCAGGTAGCATAGCGGTAAACGTCTGCCTATTAAGTATAAAAAAAAGTTATGCTCAGGCTGAACTGCTTCTTTATTTGTATGTATGTTTATTTGGGCGCGTTTATCTATAGATATACTGGACCGATTTAAAAAATTATTTCACCGTTGGATAGCTATGTACAAAAGGTAAAACATGGGTGGACCGCTATAAGTGTATGAATTATACCAGCTGCTTCCCGCGGCTTCTCACGCGTAAGTCCGTATCCTGTAGAGACATCGGGATAAAAAGTTGCCTATATGTTATTCCAGTTGTCCAGCCAGCAAATTTCATTGCAATCGGTTCAGTAGTTTTTGCGTAAAAGAGTAACAAACACACACACATCCTTACAAACTTTCGCATTTATAATATTAGTAGGAAGGATAGGAAGCTTGCCAAATTCATGCTCCTCCATTTGTGAAAAGAGAAAAAATACTGTGAATGTGTACCTGTGGCCAATGCTTTAAAGCTGCTTCCATTTCAGCAAAATGAAACACTTCCTCCACCGCTGCGACCGTGCTATGATATACATATTCATCGCGAGCTCCTACTTCCCCTGGTTAACCGTGGGCACCCTCTCCTGCTGGATGCTTCGAGAACTCCGCTGGGCGATCTGGCTACTGGCAGTATTGGGCATCACCTATCAGCAGATATTCCACGAGCGCTACAAGATGCTGGAGCTGTTGCTATACTTGGTCATGGGGCTCGGACCGGCTGTGATCATTGTCACCTCAAATGTATGTCTGCATGCCTATATAATAAATAGCTTTTTGCGTGTCAAGATGATTGCGCAATTTTTGCCAAATGCTCTCAATATAATTGAAACGAGTTAAATAACTTGAATAGGTGTTTAGATTAAGTCCATTAGTTGTAGAAATATCCGATAAAGTTTGTTTTAATGATTGTTGAATAAATGAGCACAGGGACGTAAATTCAACGCGGACTCTCACAAGGCCCTTTAATTAGAAATTTAATTATGTTCGAGCTGCCTAAAACCGTTATCTACCCGTCCTATAAGCCCGTGTGTAATCCGTAAGGGACGTTCCATCCGTGATTGATGACGTAATTGTTCGAGGTATCCTCTTTCCATCCAGAAATCCTGATTATTGCAACTTTGTTCAACTCTAAAGGAATTCTTTGTATTACGGGCATTACTAAAGCGTATACAGTAGTGTTTTGTTTGCAGTAAATTAGCTTTCATGTTGTAGTGTGTAAACAATCGTTGAGCTATCTCGCTCATCGCGATTATGCTTTTACAGTTGATAATATCTCAGAGAATTTATGTCCATATAGAATATCGCTAATTCGCTGAATACAAACCAAATTTGTTATCATTCTATACATTCTGTTTTGTATTCATTACAGCGATGAAAGAGATTTGACCTCTTTTCGTTTATGATCAGAGAAAATTTCTTCTTGTGAATGTCCGAAAAGATTTCCCCTTTTCGAGTTATTTCATTAATTAGTCTTTAAAGTTTTATCGTATTCATACTGATTTATAAAAAATCCGAGAATTTCTGCTAGTAAATGTTTTATCAATTTATTGCAGCATATTTTTACTTTTCTTTTCATTCTATTGATAAAAGAAATTGCTATTGGATGTAATTTCTATTACTTTGATTTTATTTAGTTGAAATATGATTTGATAGGAATATATTATGTAAGTTTCGCGCTGGTATTTTTCGACATTTTTTATCAAAATTATACGAACGTTCATAACAACATAAAAACAACGATAATATACAAAATAAAAAGCAATATACTCCTAAATAGGACATGCATCACGAGGTAATGTGTCGTTTTTAATACAATGCGAAAATTTTTAAGATTTTTGAGAGTTATGGATGACTTAATTTATTACACAATTTTTAATATTAAGGATAACTCAAAACTTTTCCAATTATTAGAATATACATTATCATACATTTCATTCTTCGAGTAATAATTTTTTACGCCCGTCTAATTTATTTTAGAGACTAAAACGGGATTTCTTTTCCGTTTTCTTTTGATAATTTTTTTAGGTTTAATTGATTAGTGTTGTATACCTGCAAGACCATCAACCCTTCATCTTCCCCATCTACCAATATTATAATCAAAATAAAACCTTCCTGAAGACCCGCCAATTTCGATATAAAACCAGCCGCTTTATTCTAAACTAGCTTTTCGCCCGCGGCTTCGCCCGCGTATAATTCGCTTATATCGCGCGACATAGTAAGGAGTATTTTCTTCGTATTAAAAAGTACGTTTTGTTATTTCCCACGTTCAGCTCCATCTTCATACCAAGCTTCATCAAAATCGGTTTGACAATAACGAACTTTCATACAAACTTTCATCCCCTCTTTCAACTCTTTCTACCATTTTTTCGCGATAAAAAGTATCCTATGTTCTTTCCCAAGTTCATTTCTATCTTCATATCAAATTTTGTCAAAATCGGTTCAGTGGTCTAGGCGTGAAAGCGTAACAGACAGACAGACAGACAGAGTTACTTTCGCATTTATAATATTAGTAGGGAAGTAGGGATTAGTAGGGATATAGTCTAAGCACATTATAAGCTTAATTATGTAATACGCATTACGTATTGCAGTGTTAAATCCATCTATAATAGCATGAGTTAAAAATACATATCTGCAACGTACAGGGGCATTTATAATATCTGTAACATTTTCTAGGGCTATTCTGGACTAGACATCTTGACACGGTGACTTGGGTATAAATAAAGAAATCGAAATAGCTCTCGGTATTGAAGTATCAGTGCATCTATGGCTTGGGCTTCAGAATACGTTCAGACTACTTTCGTGCATTGTTTTTTTTATGTTTTCCATTGTAAATATGTATTGTCAATATTTTACCATTGCTAGTGGGACTCTTTCATATACTAGCTTTCCGCTCGCGGCTTTGCCCGCGTAGTCGCAGGAAAGATAGACCCGGGGTTTTCCTTGCATGCTCCCGTTCCCGCGAAATTTCCGAAACAAAAACTCCTATGTACGTCTCCTGGTTCTAAGCTATCTCTGCAAAAATTTCCAGCCAAATCAGTTAATCCGTTCTTGAGTTATAAGTAGTGTAACTAACACCACTTTCTTTTATATATATAGATGTTACTGTAGAAACGTTTAGTTAATTGGTGTCATTTTAAAATATTCATGTCGGATGATCTTTGCATTATTAATATTATAACAAATCTTTACTAATAATATATGCGGGAGTAGCTCTGTCTGTGCGTCTTCTCGTTTTCACGCCTAAATCACTGACCCGATTTGGATTAAAATTTGTATAGGAATAGGTTGACATCTGAGAAGATATTTAGGGATAGTTTCTACATTAGGAATCCGTCCGATCGGGATCGATCCGAATGAGAAATTTGCGGGGAAAACCACGGGACTATCTATATTTTCCGTTGACTACACAGGCAAATATTCCGGCGGAACTAACTTTCAGTTAAATATATTTTAACATTATAGCCGTTTTGGAATTATTAGACACAATATAGTTATACTAAACGTGTGTTCGCGTCCCGTATTCCTTTAATTCTTTTAACCAATACATACTTCAGTATTTTGATTAAATTATACGATGAGATGTGAAGTCAATTTCAGATTCCGTAAGCTTTTGTTACGTTACAGTATTCAACTTTGTAAATATCCAAGATCCATTCTTACATTATGAAGATTTATTCCCCTCATGTACGTGGCAGAGCATCCACATCTGTTACGTGTATTGATTTGCTTTACCGGCGTAGGTGGTAGCTGGGAAGCCTTTTGTTCCTTGTTCCTACAGGTAGCAACGTGAGCGCGCTGTCCGAACTATTTTAAACTCGCCAGTCAACTCGGATAAATTTTATTAATGTAATTGGAGTAAAGGTCCTCTTTCTATATTCTATATCTATACATACTAGCGGTCCGCCCCGGGTTCGCTCGTGGAACATATATAGCCTATATATAGCCTTCCTCAATAAATGGGCCATCTAACACTGAAACAATTTTTCAAATCGGACAAGTGTACAATTCATAAGTTCCTGAGATTAGTGCGTTCAAATTGACAAACAAACAAACTCTTCACCTTTATAATACTAGTATAGATATATATAGATAGGTTGAATTAAATCGATATAATGCAATGTATATATAGATAATAAGCTGCTGTTAGTAAGCTACCAACACATGTACATCTAGCTTCGTACACAAGAGCTATTTTAATTTAGGCTAGTAAAGGCTAGTAAAGGGGGAACAATGCGTTTAGTGTCATTTTGAAGAAAATTTACAGTATGGACGGTTGTAGAGGGGCGAAGGTGCAGAGGCGTATTGCCGGGGATATTTATTATTGTATTAAACCCCCTATAAGGTCCATCGTGCAGAAACAAGGTTACGAATATAAAAGCGATTTAAATTTGTATGAATATCGCTATTGATTTCGTCTTTAAGTTACTGTTTCAGTCAAATAATCTTTTTTATGGATGAAGTTCATTTTGGAGATTTGATCGCCTCAATCACTGCAACAGTCCAAGCATGTGACAAGCCAGGATGTATTACAAAAAACTAGCTTGTTGTTCCAAGTCTGAAAAACTTGCCTTATGTCTTCCAGGCGTTAAGTTCAAATTTCCTTAATGTCTTATGGCGTACCGTAAGCGTAAACACAAAAATATATCTTCCTTTACCACAATGACTTCACATTAATTCGATTGTCCTTATTATTCATGAACACCCTACATTCAAATTCACCATGTTTTGACTAAAGTTTGGCGGGTGAAGTAAACTATAAGCAAAATCACCTCAAACTAAAAATACATCATCATAACGACATTATTGCTCTCGATATCATGTTCGATACGGGTCTGCGAGCGTGCCCACGTGACTAATTCTGATTTATCGCAGACGTCCCCTGAACTTTGACCTTCTGTAACCTATGTATAGATACATTTTCAGATTCCATAGAGCGATTGCTGAATGTTTGGCTGCTTTTATGTCGTTCCAGAACCATTCCCCTATGATAATTTGGTATTTGAAAATGTAGAAGAATAAAATGCGATGTCCTTTTCTTTGAGTGGGGAAATCTTGCCTAGATACCCACGTCCCCCGAGAAAGAAGGTAGACTATGTCGGATTCCCACCGTCTACAACCAGCTGTGTGATGTAGGTATATGTGTGTTATGTATGTATGTGTGCCTGTATGTTATTATTCGTCCGGCCTTAAAGTAATGTATCACGCATCGCTAAGGAATTATTGTGTTCTTTTGACATCGTATTAATCTAGACCTCGATGACATAACCTTTATTAAATGGCGGTTCATGAAAGTAAACCTTATGTTGAGAAATTTTGAAAGAATAGAAAAAATTTGATCACGAGGCGGGATTCGAACCCGCGTTTTTTGGCAAACCGTAGCAACGCCCAGCCTCTCGGCCACCCGTGATCCCGTCACAGTAATCAAATTTATTTTACTAAAAAAGAAAGAATAGAATTTTTTTTCTATTCTTTCAAAATTTCTCATTTATAAAGCATTTCAATGCTATAAAACTAAAAATTAAATCCTTATGTTTACAAGAAAAATATAAAATCACCCCACCTCAATACGCTACGCCCACGTTAAATTGCAAATTGCAAAATTATTTTGACACCCACCACCTCCCGCTATAGTAATTTGCTTTATTACTAAACACCCTCCGAACTAGAAGGCAAAATAGTGCATGGGGCAGTGTATTAGGATAATTCTAACTCTCTTCAATGTCATTGTTACACTAATCACAGATAATTACTAAAATACCCTGATTCGATTCCAGCACATTTCTACTTAATTCAATTAGTCCCAGTCTCAGTCCTCTCGACTGTGTCAACTTTATCAGTGATAAGGGTCAGAGGTCTGTGATATTAATTACCCTCTCTGAAACATTAATCCCTCCAAAGCTGTCACGCCGACGCGAGTTGTTCAGCTTGTGTTTAAAAGGCTAAAGAAAGGTTTGCCTAAACATAAGCATCACTTAAATTGAATTATTTATTTACAAATTATGAAACAGCGGTCTCGCTGGGCGATAGGTAAATTAAGTTTGAATTTGTTAAACGTCTTTTATATAATTTTTTAGTTTTATAGCATTGAAATGCTTTTATAAATGGGAAATTGATGGGTTCGAATACCGCCCCGTGATCGAATTTTTTCTATTCTTTCAAAAAATTTCCCGTCGTTTATTTTTCACTAATAAAAACACTATGGATGACTAACATCAAAGAAAGTACTGCCCGTTTTTTTCTTTTTGAAATATCTTTCTTACACTTTCTGTTTGATGTCATTGGTTGGATTTAATTGAAAATGTTGTGATTATTTTTTTTTTTAGTATTTTAATTAAGAATCTATTCGTAAGTGTATATCTTCAAAAGTTGGTATCTTAAGAATTGAAAAGGTATGTCAAGCAGTTTGAAGGGCAAATGAAGTATTCGCATATACCTCCTATTATAAATATACAAATAATTAGAATGTATTATATTAGAATGTAAAGAATTCTAATACCAATCTTACTCAATCGTATCTTAATACTATATAGGTTACTATTTACATACAAAACTGTAAGAACCTAACAAAATAACAAACGGAAACATGAATAATTGTTGCGCAAGCATTTACATACAGAATCGGTCGACCATTGTGCAGTAGAAAGTTCAAAGGTACGGACTTATCTCGCATGAAGTAGACTAAACGGAGTAACCTTGACCGAAAACAATGCCTATGACTGGCCTGCGCTTGAGACAAACATCTTCGAAATGATAATGATTACTGGCTAGTTTAATTAGGCTTTGCTTCGATTTAATTTCGAATAATTCGTTAAATTTCTTTCGCGTTCCTATCTACATTTGGATGTGATAAGAAATTGTAAGAATTTGTAGTATAAAATCGTTCGTAATGGATTAACTCAAAAACTCTTTACACAATACACATAAAATTTTACAACTCAAACATTTATTTGTTCAATTACACTTCTTCTAGAAGCACTTTTATATCGTCATAACATAGTTTTAACATTAACTTTATCTAAATTTAATTACCCGTAGATAAATTACACAAAATATAAAAAAATAAATTTACATTTAGTATACCCGACCAAACACAGCATTCAGACTTTCTTCAGATCGTTGCAAAGTTTTGATGATTTCTTAAACTTGTATTCTTTACTTTATACATAACGTATCCCGTAGAAATATCGGGATAAAAAGTTATTTCAGTATATCCTATATGTTATTCCAGTTGTCAAGCTGTCTGCGTACCAATTTCATTGCAATCGGTTCAGTAGTTTTTTAATATTAGTAGGATAGGATAATCGATGTCCGCCATCGCCATTGCTTAACATTCAAAGCTTAATATAAAAGTTTGCAACCATACAGACCCTAGCGTGTTTAACGCATCGTAAATTGTATTAAAAACTTCGGTTTAAGCGTCCACGTTTATTTCTAGTTCGCTGAACGTTAGTTAATTATTCTCTTGTAGCGTTTAAGCTGTTAACCTGTTGGTAAACAGTTCACCTTGACATGACGGGCAGGTAGTTAGAGAATTAAACTTGCATCGCTTTATTTATAAAATATACTGCAAACTTTAGAAATTGAAGCGTACTTTGGCATGAAGTTGCTGATATATATTTCATCGAGTTTTTACCAATTAGCAAATCGTTAGTAGTAAAAAGCAGTGGTGGCTCAGTGGTGATAACCTCGGACTTAAAAATCGACAAGTCGGGGTTCCAGACCGGGCGAGCGTGCAGGAAACAAATTGATTTTTCAATTTATCTGCGCATATAGATAACATTACCACTGCTTAAAACGGTGAAGGAAAACATGGTGAGGAAACTGGCATGTCCGAGAATCAAAGGTTCGTTTTTTTTATTTAATAATGCATCAGTAGTTGAATTGATGGAAAATGAAGTTGTGTTAGAAAATTACACTTAAAAATATGTGAAAACTTAAGAAGCGAAGCCCGTCGTTATTTTTAAACATTATATCTATATATCTATGCTATAATAAAAATGGTCGGAGTCAAATTCTGTATATTGCAGATATTTAGAATTTTTTTGTGGTGCGTTTTATTGTCGATACCGAATAAAATGGAATTTAAAAAATTTTTTATCTGTCTGTCTGTGTGTATCTCGAATGAGAATCACGCAAAAACTACTTAACGGATTTTGATGAAACTTGGTATGGTTATAGCACCTACACCGAGGTAGGATCTTTTTACTATTAATCCCGGAAATCGATACGGTGTCTGAGGGGGGAACGGTGAAAGTCAATCTTAGTATTTATTGACAAACGCGAACGAAGTCGCCGGTACAATTAGTCTTCACTGTGCCCCAATGGTTTCTTTCCTTTCCTAGCTCATTGATAACTTTAATTAAACAATTTCTACGTATTTTACTCACAAAGAAGTGAATTAATCTAAATGTCCTTCACATGTCGCAAAGCTATTTATCTGACGGATAGCGTGCATATGTTGTCTTTATTCTAATCAAAAGTAACTAAGAATATTATTTTAACTTATATTTTTTTTTAATATTCAAGTGTTTTTTATTTTGAACAAAAAAATATATAAAACTGCGATTATACTCTTATTGGCCTTGCAGATAAATTATACTTTTACTAGCTGCACCCGGCAAACGCTGTTCTGCCTTACTCTTATCGTTTAGTGGTATGAAAAATAGATGTTAGCCGATTCTCAGACCTACCCAATATGCTTACCAAATTTCAGAGGAATCGGTCAAGCCGTTTCGGAGGAGTATAGAGACTAACATTGTGACACGAGAATTTTATATATAAGATTAGTGAAAATGCTTACCACGAAATGTTTCTCCAGTATATCCTTACTAATATTGTAAATGCGAAAGTATATCTGTCTGTCTGTCTCTTCAGGCTGAATTGATTTGGATGAAATATGGAGTAGAGACTGGATAGTTTTTATCCAGGAAATCCTACGGGACCAGTTCCCGTGGGATTTCTAATATCTGGGATATATAGGTAACCCAGATATATATAGAATGTATTGGATAACTAATATGTATCTTATATTGTCGGGTAATGTCTTTTCCTTTGAATACACGGGCGAAGCCGGGGGCGAAAACAAGTTATTGATAAAATTACGCGTCGTCATACAAAATTTAAAAGGCGCTCGGATACCTTTTATAAGTTAAATTTCCCTCGAGAAACTTACACCTACATTCGTAGAGAGAAATGAGCATCGAGTCTGAATTGGAATTAAAGTAATACGCATTTATATTTCGACGTCCTCTAGAGCGTCCTTCTATCTTGTTATTATAGTATTTTGGGCATACAACTACCTCCATTAAAAGATCATTTGTTCGCGGTAAAATTGCGATCATAGTGTATTATATGAATTTTATGTGTATTTCAAATATTATTGCGCTTAATTTCGTATTGTAATATGTACAATTATGTTTCTGTTTTCAGCACCAGTTTCCAGCGATGCAAGATCTCAAGCTAGGCGGTATGTTGTATCTCATAGGGGTGTTTTTCTTTAAATCAGACGGTCGCATACCTTTCGCGCACGCAATATGGCATATCTTCGTAGCCCTCGCAGCGAGTGTACACTACCTCGCCATTCTGCGCCACCTCTTCCCCGAACTCAAAACTCAATGAAGACTGCCCTATTCAATTTCAATTACAGCTCTCTAAGCTATTCTCGTATAACTCGATAACTGGATAATTTGCGCGGTCAGGCGACATGTCAATTGCCTGCCCCCCGGTATCAATGGCAATTACGTACGTGAAGAGCGAAAAACATTTCATCCTAAAATTGTAAAAATGTTATATGGCAACAAAATCTAAAAAGCGTTATCGAGCTATACGATTCGTTTTCCAGTTTCAAAATCTGTGTCTAGATTAAATTTGAAGTAATTTCTAGTCTATAGTAGAACTATTTCGCGGTCTATGTTAATGTTTTTAATGTGTACCTATAAAGAACGCCATTTCACAAGGAGCAAAGGTTTCGTTACGCAAGTAAATTGAAGGCCTTTTCGCATTCAAGTGGAATGTAAATACTTAATTTACTTGTATGAGTGACGTCATATAACTCGGTTAGAGCATATATCTGGTTTCGTGGTTGTAATCGATAAATTCATTGACATAGGAGTTACATGTATTACAGGACTTATGCAATGACTTTCGCTAAATCGGACTCTAAGTGTTACAAATGTTTCATATTTTTAGCATGACTGAATTTCTTACAGTACATAGGTGTTTCAGTAGGCCTCTGACTCAGGCAATATGCCAAATCTTCATTGTTTTTAACTTCTTAGAGTCCGAACAAAAACTGCTCAAGATTTTCTTTGTAGGCACTAAAACGATTGTTGGCCATGAGCACTTTTAGAAAATTTTTGATAGAAAAAAAGAGTAAAACCTATTGTTCTAAAAGTAACATATTTTACAAATTGAAAATTATTTAATTTTCCATTAAAACTTTTCCTCTGTTTGTGTAAAATATTCGTTAAATAAATTCAATTATACTTTGCGAAGTCGGTAACCGCTAGAGGGTTTTGACCTTTCACCCGCGAGTTTCCTTTGCACCTCGCCTCTTTTCAGCCATTTAGAGGGACCCGGAATCCAATGGAAATTTTTTAATGTTTATGTCAACTTTATAACATAAAATTCACATACTGTTTTTTCAATATCGTAAAATAAAATTTCCTATTGATAATGGACTCGGATCTCATAACGGGCCAAATAATTCAATATCATCCTACGAAGGTAATTAATTATCAATAAAAATCAAAACATGAACATAGACCGTTGCGCCAAATAGACAAAAATATGATCGTAATTTGTGTATATTTTGTAAAATATTGTTGAAAATCTTATTGTTGTAGAGTCGTAGTCGTATCACAGAATCTCGAGACCAAACCGACCCTTTTTAGAAAATTTAAATTAATGTGTATTAGAATTTTTTAGAGACGTTTATCTATCTATACTTACCTGTGAACTACTTTTATACAATACATGGATTTTTCCTTAGAATAGTTAGTTGGTCGTGTGTCGTCTTAGCGTAGTACCTAAAGTGTATGTTTTTGTGTTAATACGTATATTAGATATTTTTCGATAATTAAACACCTACAGGTATCCTGTTTCGTGATCGTTTTCGTATTCCTTTAGATTTAATTCAAGTATATTTAAAATTAACTAGCGATTGCTCAATCATCGTGAGTTTATGATCCGTAGACTTCCATTTTAGAATTTTGAACTCACTAAATAGGTACCAATTTTAATATTCTTCAAAATAATTTTTCTCATAATAATAACTGTAGATCTTTTATTTATAACTTCATAAGGACTTGTGAATAGTATGGTGTCCCTTGTTTTGATATAACATTTTTAACCTTAATAGAATCTTTTCATGACATCTTTCCTCAATTTTGTTTGTTATCTTATTCATCGAATCGAAATCTCAGTTTAAATAGTGTCCAATATTTATATACATTTTATTTATAAATTAATATCGCGTGCTAAAAGATCTGATGAATGCATTTACAGACAGAGAGAGAGCAATTATCGGAATGCGATGAAATATTTTCCGTGTACCTTGTAATGAAATATTTAAATTCATTACAGTTCATTTGAGTCAATGTTAAAATGGCTGATTGTCCAGTATTGTGTAGTGATAAGGAGACAATCAAGATTGTTGGGAAACTAGGGCGTACTGACAGTTGACACTAGGGTGACGTATGTAGGCCGTATGAATATGCATTTAAGTGCTTTTAAAACGTCTTGAGCTCACGAACTACAATATCAAAGCGGATGTGAGAACCCTTATAATGTGAATATGTTTTTTACTCCAATAATATGCCTAAGAACGATGGAACTTTTGAATTTTGAATCTGTTTGAGTGAATATTTTAAGTACGGGATTCTTTTCGTTTTTCAGAAATTAATTTTCATAACTTAACTAATCAAAATTTTTGCGAAACGAGTGTTTGTAGCTGTTGTATGTGTAGGTGCTCAAATCTAACAAGTGATAAACTCATGCATCTGCGAAAAATCGCACTTGAGTCATCAAATTTCGGGACTACCTATAAAAAAAGTACTTTTTTGTAACTATCAATTTGTAAACTGGTCCTCGTATTCGCTTTGAGTTCACAGCCGAACTTTTTTAAATTAATCTCCCGACAGACTGTCAGTTGAGAGGCTCTGATCAGTGAAATATAAAAATTACAATTTCAATTCATTTAATTTTCGCTGATATTCGATTTGATTCCAAATTTCACCTAGATATTGGATCTGTACAAGTAATTTCTTAACAAAAAAATTATTTTACGAATTTATTAATCTAAAGCGAACGTATTGACGGCAAATAATTTACAATTACTGTATTATTATATTTTTATTCTACAATATCTAGTCAAAAAGTTGCCCAATGATGAAAAAAAATAAGTGATCTGTCTCAATATTTTAATGAATTTGATTTATTATTTAGATTTTTTATTTATTTAAATGATTTTTTATTGGGTTACATAATCTGCTGTAGAAAAGGTGACAGGGTAAAAAAAAATGCGATGGCACAAAAAAAAATGTATCTACATTTAATTTAAATGATTATAATTGTATGTTCACTTATATGTGAGTATTATTGTATGAATTTTAATTTTATGGAAAGCATGTTATTTTTAGTGTGAGGTAAATTGTATTATATACATTATTGTTAAGCGATGAAGTGACAACTATATCAAAGATTACTGGAGGATAAGAAAAAAGAATATTCTAGAAACAGTCGTATTAATTGTTCTCGTTGCGTGCATTTTTCACTTATTAGTATATTATTTAAATGAATTATGTTTTCAGACCAGTTTGTTATGGTAATTCTGTGTTACCATAAAAATTTATGTGTTAAAATATTACTTGGTTTAATTTGCATTTAAACATACACGCCTCATTTTTGTTACTTTTCCATTAAAGGATAAAATAAACTCGAATGCAGAGTTAGCGCGCTAATCTCATGGTTCGCTTATTGGAAACATAATGGAAATTTTCAGACTACATATTAAACTTTGATCTGGTCCAAATGATAAATGAAATCAACAAGTTAAGAAAATTTCTAAATTATCGAGCTTCAAGAGTGGATTCTTCTGACTTCGCTTATAAAGAAAAAAATTGTCAGGGCACTGGCAATAGATTTGTTAATATTTTTATTGAATTAAATCCCAACAAAAATTTGTAAAGACAGTTTGATGAATAAATAAGTCAGTCTTCCAAGTTAAATGAAATGGGTAAAATTTCAATGTAGGAATTGTTCTTTTTAAAAGCAGTGATATAAGTCGAAAGTTCCTACACACTCTTTTAATTGGACGTACGTGGTCTCAGCAAAATAGTTGCCCAAATTTAATACATGTATATAATATATAATATAATATATTATTATCAAAGATGGACGATTGCAGTTTTCGGATTGTAGGTAACATATCGTTTAAAACTACCCACTTATTTACTAAATTACACGTATAGTATAATCCTCCTATTGTCAGAGAATAATTAAATAAAATAATATTATTCTCGTATTAGTTTTCTTCTAAGAAGACTGAGAGATGCAATGCATTCATAATGATCATAAACCTTGTATTGTAATTTCAAATTGTATGTAAAAATTAGGTCGTCTATTTTGCTGGGAATTTTTATGAACTATTATACATATGTATTTTTGAAAATTATGTGATTTAGCATGACACTTTGGATTATATCTGATGTTTATGTATAAAATAGAGGTTCATTAAAATGTTAAATACATCCTAGAGACGATTGTTGTGTATATTTATGATTTCAATGTTTATTAGAAATTTGATCTATTTTTTGCCGTCTTAAATATAAATATGTAACTGGTTATTATTTAACAATTCAGCAGCTCGTAGACGCAATTTATTTTGAAAGCAAGCTTATCTCTCTAAGTATAGTCTGTAGGAACAGATCAATGCTTTCCCAGTTAAGGAAATTGATTTCAATTAAAAATCTGTTTGTCTGCTATTAAAAAGGTAAAATAATATTGAACATTTGAACGATTTGTTGATAATTTCACATGTAATAGAACCTTTATAATAATTTAATGTACAAGTTGTTTATTTAAGACCAGTTATTTATATCTTTAATACTTTGTTAGTGAACCAGTGTCTTCTAACAAGTGTATTTTTTAATCTTAATAGCATGTTACTTCATACGATCCTGTTATCTTTGAGCAGTGGTATAGTTTTATAGAGGTTTTTGGGAACTCAATAAAACTTTTACATTTACAAATGCGTTTTATTTGTGTTAGTTAATAAATTATTAAAACCTGCATTAGTATATTATACAAAAATGTATATTTTGATTGTTTACATTTTAGAAACAGTTTGAATACCAAGTATATCAAAACATTTTGTCATAACTCGAGCGGTCACTTCGCACAGCATTAGTCTTTCATAGAAAATCTTTACTATATTACCGCTTTTGTCTTTCTCCACACAATAACATTTGTCATAGAATTCTGTGAATGTTGATGATATTTCATACAGATATTCACATAGAGAGTGGAGAAATAGGTCGTTTGATACCTTCAAAATAACTTCAGGGAATCTCAGAAGCACCTTGCCTAATTTCCATTCTGCTTCATGTGTAAGCTTTATACCTGATTTCTCCACTTCTTGAATTAGTTGTTCCGTAGATACCTGTGCAGTTCTTGCTATTGATTGTATCCTAGTCAGAGCATACAATAAATATACAGCAGTATTACCCTTATCATCTAACATTTTATCAAATGAAAAGATATAATCATTAATACGGTTATGTGAAAGATCGGCATACTTGATACATCCATAGGCGACAGCTTCTTGCGCCTTCCTTAATTCTTCCGGCGTTAATACTTTATCGCGGCCCTTTTCAACGAGTTTATCTAAAGACCTCTTTAACCCTTCATCCATTAGATCTATGAGTTTGATTGTATCACCTGATCTGGTTTTGAACTTTTTCTTATCTTCACCTAAAACAACTCCAAATCCAACATGCTCAACTTTCAAGTCGCCTGTAAGGATACCGGCTCGACGGGCGCACGCGTCTATAGTAGCAAAATGATTATATTGTCCAACATCAGTTACATAAATAAATCTCTGTCCCTTCTCTTCCTGAACTCTTTGCTTGATGGTCGCCATGTCTGACGTATCATAGGTGTAACCGCCATCGGACTTAACAATTGTCAATGGGATACCAGTCCGTTCTTCACTTCCCCACATGATGAATCGACCTTCATCTTCCTCAAGCAAGCCTTTTTCCTTTAATTCCTTCACAATGGTCACCATTCGGCTTTGATAGAATGATTCTCCTCTATCAATTATTCGGATGTTGAGTCTGTCATATACTTTCTGGAATTCTTTACGAGATACTTCACATATAAGTTTCCAAGCGGCTATAAAATCTGGATTACCTGATTGTAATTCAACAACACAAGAGTATGCCTTTTTCTTAAACTCCTCATCCTCATCGAACCTTTTTTTAGATTCTTTGTAAAAAGCTTGCAAGTCAGATATTGGGGGAGATTCTGTTTTGTAGTCTGGAAATTGATCTTGGAGGTGAGCTATCAACATACCAAATTGTGTACCCCAGTCGCCAAGATGATTGATACGTAAAACATCATGATTTAAAAACTCTAATAATCGGCATATACTTTCCCCAATAATTGTAGACCGTAAGTGACCAACATGCATCTCTTTTGCAATATTTGGAGAAGAGAAGTCAACAACTATCCTCTCCCGTTTCACAGGAGGAGGCTTTATGCCATATTTAAGAATACAAGTAAGTACATGTTCTGCAAAAGGTCTATTTAGGTAAATATTCAAAAATCCAGCACCTGCAACTTCCACTTTTTCAACCAAAGGTGATGGTGGTGTTCTATTTAGAATATTGTTTGCCACTTCTCTTGGGTTTGTCTTAATATTCTTCGCTTTTAGCAATTGAGAAATTGGCATAGCAGAATTGCATTGATAATCTCCAAATTTAGGATTATTACCAGACAATGTAATCACCACCGGCGGGTCTTCTAAATCTGGATAAGCTGCTTCTATAGCAATAGTAAATATGTTTTTTAATTCATCCACAAGACATAGCGTGCCCTCTATAGAGTTGATATTAGTGATGAGCATAGGCCGTTTTCTTGGTTCCCGTTTCACTATTTGCGAACTTTCCGCTTTGATGGCATTCTCCAAAATTGCTAGACGATGCTTCAATTTCTCATTTTCAGTGAGCAATTTGTCGAGTTGTGGATCAGAAACATAGCTAAGATCACCTTTGATGAGTTTATCAAGTTCTTCTTCTATAGCTTTTACTTCTTTCTCAGCTTTAATAGTTCTAGCTTCAATTGCTTTAGTATTATCGTCCGACATTGCGATAAAAATTATTAATTACTCAAAGTTATATTTTCAATACAATAAAAATATTTAAAATAATTGTATCGTTATGTAGAGGTTACTTTTGCCGCATGTTGACATTTAACTTATCCTTGACAGTGACGAGTTTCGTGTCACTTGTTTAGCGACAGTTTGCAAAATAATCATTACCATAGGTAGAATAGAAGGAAGTCTGCTTTTATTTACTAGTATGTATAGTATTATGTTATCTGTGCTTATATCTTATTGATTATATTTATTTTCCAATTATTAACATGCGATTTCAATTAATGTTTCCAATCAGCTTCGATTAATTCACCCTCTCCTTACCAATAAAAACTTGTAGCTTTTGCACTTTGGTTTTGATTCGGCTGGATTTGGATAAATGTAGTACAATAATTTGTTGTCATAGTAACCAAGGTCAAACAAACAGCGCCGATATTATGTTTCAAAAGTGGCAAGTGGCAATGAATTTTTAAAGTATTAATAAAAATAATAGGCCTTTTATAAATAAACGTTATCTATAATTTTAATTGTGTACGTGTGAAAACCACATCATAATTATTAAATACCCTTTTATAACACACTGAAAACAAAGTATGAAATTATTCATAACAAATTCGAAGGGTAATAAACCCACATTACAATAAAAATGGCTAAGAAACAAAATGGGTACGAGTATTCGACACAGGACACAGACCTGCCGTACTGGCTTGGAGAAATAACAAAGTAAACAAAAAATTAAGCTTTAGAGAGAGAGCATCTTTTTTCATTTTGAATTAACAATTTCTGTTTAACGTTAATTTTCCAGGGATTTAAAGGAAACACATATAAAAAATTCCATTGATAAGTCTAGTAATTGGAACCTTGAACCAAATAACGTTAATTTTGAAAATTTTGGTACCAATAAAAATTTAAGGTAGGTACAAAAAAGAATGAGTAATAATTATCAATATACCATTGTAAAACTTCCTGTATTATATGTGCCTCTTAACATAATTTTATCATTAAATTCTTAGATTAGTTCGGCGAACTTCGTTTGATCTAGATTTATTATTGAAACCTGAATCACAAGCAGTTGCTCATTCTGCAGGAACACTTCGCAACAATCGTAATACAGGTAAATAAACTAGATATTGTACCTATCTTATATTATTTTTTATTTCGTTACACTGCAAAATATAAATTATTTTGTTGAAAATTAAAATTGAGTATATGCCATATGTGTGATATTCTACACGCATCCATATTTTGTACGTAATGCTTTTTGTTTTTGCAAATTTTAATAAACATCTATGCCCCAATTATTTAATTTTCAGGAGTCATACACAATGGACGACATAATAAATATTCAAATTTGAATCAAATTTGCAACAGGGATTCGCAAGTTGAGATTGGAAATGACTTTTTATCGGATCTCCTTCCACATTATGTAACACCGAGGCATAGAAGAAACGATAGTTCTATTGACAATGATTTTCATGATGTTATAATTGGCACCAGTAAATATCTGTTCTACTTTCGTTTTGTGCATCTTAGTTTTTAAATCAATTAATATAAATGTTCTTTCTAGGAACTCAGGAACTTTTAAAAAGCAATAGAAAGATACCGAAGGAAGCATCCTTATTTACGAATGACAATACAAAACACAATATTTCCATAAATAATTATCCAAACAAACCGTCATCCGTCGTCGTATCAAAACAGGGAAATGAAAGACGGAAAAAAGATTTTATTATACCCGAGTTACCAGAAGGAAGGCTATTGGAAATAAAAGTATTCTCCAATTGGGGTGATAAGTTTTTGGTAGGATTAAATGGCATTGAGCTTTTCGATAATAACGGGGAAATTGTATTGATTGAAAAGGTATGCGCTAAGAGGTTCTATAACACCTTCTAGAGTTGTATATATGATAAAATAAATTAAACTGTTTGAAATATTTTATAGGTATGGACAGATTCAGACACTGGCGATCATTCAAAATACGGTCAGGTGGATAATTTAATAGATGGGATAGTCCGTACCAGAGATGATAGACACACATGGAGTGCACCGGCACCGCAAGGGCTACCGATTGCCTTAAGCGTTTTGCTTGCCAAATGTACCAAACTAGCTTTATTGAGGATTTGGGTATGAATATTTTATTAACGTCTACGTGTTGCCTTGTGTGCCTTATGAATAATCTTAAATAAGTCCCGTATCAAAATATTGTAAGCCCCGTAAGGGTTAGTCATTTTGAGAGTTATTTTCGGTATGGAGACTAGATCAATAATATCCGTCCTATATCACCGTTCTTCAATCAACGCTGTCCAGCAGTGATAAGTGTTAGATACTCTTTATACTATTTGTATAATTCTTTAATGAAACATAATATTCACTCTATCACTTTGCGAAAGTTACTCCGAAGAATATTACTGAATTAATATTCAAACATTTTTTTTATACTACAGAACTACAATAAGTCTCGCATCTACTCCACCAGAGGTGTTCGTTTAGTCCAAGTGAAACTTGATGATCAAGTAATATTTCACGGGGAAATAGCACGAGCTAGTGGTGAAGTTAAAGCACAGCTACCCTCGTTTGGAGACGTAATTATTAAATTTACATACATTATACAAAATTTAAAGAATTTTTTACGCAATATCGTATATTTTTTACAGACAATTCTTTTTACCAAAGATGCAAGTATACTTGAAGCCATAATGATAAATGACAAAAATTTTCAAGCATTGCTTAAGGATAATGAACCGGTTGCTGAAACGAATACAGTTGAAAACCGCCCACTTACCGCTAACGGCAATAAAAACAATACTCTAATTAATATGAGAGGAGACAGTCCGAAAAGTAAGGAAGAAGCAAAATACATCGCAAAGGAGATTAAATTGACCCTTTTATCGAATTGGGGCCAGAGACATTTGATTGGCTTGACGGGTATAAAAATATCTCTAAATCTATTTTATGATAGTTTGATGATGTAAAAAAATATTATCAAAAATTCGTTGTCAAGTTAAAAACATATTTCATAAGTTTTGGTGTCGTCTTAATTCTTGCGTTGTTTTTATGTTATTGTTAATTGAATGACATATTTATGCATTTTTTTTTTAATTACAGGAATTGATTTGTTATGTAACAACAATCCTGTAAATATAATCCGTGGTTATGCTTATACGAGCTTCATGGTCGACGACCAAGCTAATTTTGAAGGAGGCCTAATAGACTGCAAAAGTCTTTTCAATGGCATAAACATAACAACAGAATTTGAATACATGTGGTGTACCAATTTTATGCCAGGAACAAATTATTGTCACATTGTTATGGAGCTACAAGAACCCACGGAAATAACAGGTAGCTGTCTGTTAGTGAATGTTAATGTTTCGAATTTGAATTGAAAGCTGAAATGGCAATAGATATATGTTGAAATGATAATAGATAGTTGATAAAGGAGTTGGAATGAGTAGGGGTTAAATACCTAAAGAATTATCTAATTATACATTAAGATACTAAGTACGCAATATTACTAGATGTGTAAAATAAAATCTCTATATACATAAATTTCTAGTTTCACAATGTTAGTTACCATACTCTTCCGAAATGTCTGGACCGATTATCATTGAATTCTGTGTGCATATCGGATTGGTCTGAAAATCGGCCAACATCTATTTTCCATACTTCTTAATGATAGGAGTAAGGTAAAACAGCGCTTGCCTGGTCAGTTAGTAATATAAGATAATCGATCGTTACAGGTATTCGAATTTGGAATTACAATGCCAATATGGAACTGTCATATAGTGGCGCGAAACACGTGCGATTGTCGCTAGATGGCACTGCTCTAAACAAACGGCCATTGCTTTTAAGACGTGCTCCGGGAGAGACGTGTTATGATTATTTACAGCACATTGATCTGGCTTCTATCGATGATAGGTAGGTTACCACTGGAATTCACAAATTAAAAGAGCATCCTTTCTTAAGGTTCCCTACCTAACAGTAAAAAACAGGACCCCATTACTAAAACTTTGCTATTCGTCTATATGTCTGTCTATCAGGCTATGTCGGTATATTTCTTTTGCCAATATAAAAATAAATAATAAAGAAATCAAAGTTAAGCAAGGGATGACATGGTCCTGATAAGTTGGATTACTGTCGCGAGTCCGCCTCGCACCAAAAGGACTTTTGCATGAGCTTTATAATTTTTAACTATGTATATCGTTGCGTATTCGACGTAACGTAATGATTTTTAAATAAATTTCTTTATTACTATCTTCTATATAATCAATGTTTACTTTAATCTATTTTAGGTTAAGCGTGAAAGAGAATAAGGTCTTCAATCAAATCATGTACGAAAGTAGCCTTACACTGGGAGCTCCCACGGGTTTTGTGCTACAGATAAATATATTCTCTACTTGGGGAGATCCATATTACGTAGGACTCACGGGGATTGAGCTCTATGACCCGCAAGGAAACATTATCGAAGTAACAGAAACGAGTGAGTATTTTCATTCAGCTAATATGCGATTAAATTTAAAGATCTCTTTCAAAGAATTTGTCAATTATTGATTGAGTAAAATAGTTGAAATATACGTTAAAAATCAATAACATGCATGTCATATTAATGCTTATCGCTTTTTAACAAATGTATCAGTATGGTAAGAAGGTGGCTGCGTATCGTTAATTGTAAGAAAAAAAAATAGTTTTGTCATGTTCAACGATTCTAATCCTTTTATGAAGTACCTTCAAAATATTGTTTTGCATCAGATGTGTGTGCACAACCGGCGAGCGTAAACGTTCTTGATAGCCTTGCGAAGGATGTCCGTACACCGGACAAATTAATAGATGGCCACAATTCTAGTGGTGCTGATGCACAGCATTCATGGCTCGCACCTGTCTTACCTGACACTCTCAATAGGTATGTATTGTAGTATTTTTGTTGTATTAAGTCAGTATAGTAATGCAGGATGAGATTTGAATTCTAGTACTAATGCAACTGTGGCATAAAAATCTAATGATTTAATATGACAATAAAATTATTTCAGGGTATTTTTTGTTTTTGATGTTCCAATCTGTGTCTACGGCATGAAAATATGGAATTACGGGAAAACACCAACTCGGGGTGTGAAAGAATTTGGGGTAGGTATATAATATTTCAATAATTATTTATAATATTTTACTGTTTGAACTGATAATAACTTATAATAACTTTTTGGCACTTTGAAGGTTCTCATGGATGATCTGCTTATATTTAATGGCACCCTTGATATGGCCAAGAGTGAATCCATAATACCGCAGTGGATATGTTTCCAAGAGATTGATCTTGTAAATCTGACACCAAGGTAGATTTTTAATTTATTATATTCATAGTAATTGAATTGTTAGCAATAAAAGGATGCAAATAAGTATTCTTACTAGTAATATCATATAACACACAAGCTTTTGTGTTGAAAGTGTGTTTGTTTGTATATGAGAAGTTAACAACTATCATCTCCCCAGTACGTCGCAACGTTAGGTAAGATTTTTCTGTCTGGAGCAAGTTAGGTTAGTTATTATTTTTGAATTTTGCAATCGCTTCTTAAATTTTTCAATAATATAACAATATACACTTTTTACAGTCCCTCTGATGCAAGCCATCGTACTACCACAAGTGGATCCGGACAATCAGTTGACCAAAATGAGAGACCATACACGAGCGTATATTCAATACGAACAAAAAAACATAAATAAAATGCTCTTAGCATTCGATTATATATTGATGTTAAATTTAGCTTGTGATGTTTTAAAAAAATGTTTAAAATATGTGTTTTTGATATTGAGTGTGATTTGTAATAGTATTTTGATAATATGAATCAAACTTCTTAATTGTCTATGTCCATAAAAATGAAAAAGAAAGGCGCGAAACGAAGTGTAATTTAAAAAAAGTATCTTTCTAATTTCTTTCTAGCTACGAAAAGCTGATTGTTTGACTGATAATTTATTATATTATATTAATAATGTATTTTTGTTTTGGTTCTTATTTTCAGAGTATTTTTATTTAAAATTCAAACTGATAGGACTTTTAACTAGATAAATATAAATCAGACTGAGCAATAGCGAAAGATAGTTATAGCTCAAGCTAGGACATTGTATTCTAGATATTATTATATTTATATTATGAAAATATTAAAAAAATAAGAAAGACATTTCTTTTAAACATTTTTAATTAAATAGGTCTTGTTGCACGATACTCTAAATATTACCCCAATGTTATACTATATGGAAGACAAGTATTGTATATTGTAGACATTTGTATTTTTTCAGTAAAAACAGATTGATATTTTGTTATAAGAACAATATAAAAGTTTGAAATAAGTTCTTAGCATTGAATAAAACACTTTAATTTTGGCATAACAACCAGGTAAACTTTTCTTTGAATATAACATGAGATATTATTATACTAACTCTAATATTGTGTCTATATATCTAACGTCTTTTTAATTTGGATATCGTGGAATGGGTCCTTAGACTGCACACGCCAAATATTTCCATGTTACTAGGTTAACAATCAGTACCACATGTTACTTCACACCTGTTAGTGACCTTTAGTGACTTATTTCATTGCTATTTTAGCTACATACCGTTAAATTTTGTACGGAAATAAAAACAAGTTTTATAGTGATTTATTTTATTGATATAATATCCTTAATCCTATGTGTGTCTGAACATGTATTTATACTGTATACATATTATTCTTTATACTATTCAGTGTAGAGTACGGGTGGGGTAAGTTATTGAAATAAAACCCAATAATAATTACCTTAGTTTATTGTAACACTAACCAATCACAGATTGTTAACCTTTTGCACTACGTTAATACTACGGCGTTATTTGAGGTTCAAAAACATTCTCTGACATTTCAACATTATTTTCAACATAACTGAGATACACTAAAGTATATCCGTGGTTAATCTATTTAACTCATTAATATATAAGAATTGGACTCATGCAGTATGCGAAATGTTCGCAATAAGCAGTGCAATGCGACTCATTTCTCATTTGTAAATACATTATTATTCGTATCAAACATCGTGAAAAACTATGTACATCAGTCTGTTCGAATAAGATTGTGTGTCTTATTTTTATATAACATTAGAATGCCGTTAACAATCATCAGTATGTTTGGTTTTCTATAGACACAAGTCTTCTAAGAGATTATCCAACTAAAATATTTAATGTGTTCAAATCAAACAGACATTATTAAATCAAATACACTGCTAGCAATAAGATCGGCAAAATAAACTTTCAAAATTAACCTAAAATCTTACTTTCTTCACTTATGTTTCTTCTTTTTTTAGATTTAACTAAATGTGTTTATAATTTTAAGTGCAAATATCAATACTCTATGAAAAACATAAGAATAAAGTTAACAATAATCTAATGTCTGAAAACACACAATCTTTAATATTAATTCGACAATAACCTACATAAGCCCCAGCGCTAGCTGACTAACTAAAGAAATAAACAGACTTCAGTACACTTTTAATGTCGAAATCTCCCTTTTCTGGAACCTTCTTTAGCAGTGAGTTCACTCGTTTCTTGTTTGAAGCACCAACAGATCCGTCCTGTAATTCCCTGTGAATAATTTTCATATTAATATCGTAATTATTGTTTCAGAAGATTCAACAAGTAAATTAATACCACAAATATATAAAAATAGCAGAATACGAAAAACATTTTGACTTAAATATTATAAAGGTTAAGACATTTGGATGTTTGATAATTGTTTTTAACTAGCTGTGCCGTGCGGTTCCATCCGCGGACGGACCCTTCAGGCAAAAACAGATATTTCATTAGCTCATGTGTTCCTCTGGTACAAATGCTACATCAGTACCAAGTATCATCGAAATGCGTTCAGTGATATTGCGTGAAAAAGTAACCAATATACATACATAAGTACATACAGTCATCATCACACACACATTCGCATTTATTTATAATAATAAACAATTACATATATACTTACTCTTCTGCGTAACTGTACGTCTTCACCATAAAGTCCGACAGATTTTCCAATATCGGTTGCGAGTGCAGAGCGACAAACTGCTCACGGCATATCTGTAAACAACAAATGAAAGAATATACTGGTTAATTACTGTGTTTCGTTCGGTGAGTGGGGGAGCCGGATGCCCATTCCCTTTTCCAGTCCCTTTATTTTTTAGTCCCTTTATTCCTCTCGTCAATCCTCTCTTAATCCCTTTCCAATTTAAAGTCGGCAATCCATTTGTAGGCGACTAAATTCAGCAATCGAACTTACGCCTCTCCAAATGTTCATGGGCGATGATTACTGATGGTAACGCTTACCATCAGGCAACCCACCAGCTCTAATACCGACGATGACATATTTATTGTATTTTTTTTTCACAATAAACATTTTTTTTTAACAATCACAGTGTTTCGCACCTCGTTCATCCGGTCCACGGTGTCGGGGTGCGTCCAGAAGCAGTCGTGCACCGACACGAAGGTGACGGCGGCCGCCTCGCAGTGCAGCCCCGTCAGCATCATGTGCGACGAGTCCAGCGAGTGGATGAAGTTCGGCGGGAACGCGTTGCGCTGCTTCATCGTGCACGGCCGCCTTTGGGGAAGACATGTTGTATCAGTCACGTACGTGGTCTGCTCCCACGTATGTATATATTATGTGGGTGTCGAGCACGCATCGACATTGGCTACACGCAATTAGACGGGTGAAGCTAATAAAAGCGTATCAAATAAGATCAAATATCGTATATTTATATATATTAATAATATTTTTTTAAATATTTTTTATTGTAATGTACTAGCGGTTCGCTGCGGCTTCGCCTGAGGTATATATACAGTAGTACTTCGTATATATACAGTCTAAAGCGTTCCTCAAGAAATGGGCTTTCTGAAACTGAAAGAATTTTTCAAAACGGACCTGTAGTTCCAGAGATCAGTGCGTTCGAACGAACAAACAAACAAGCCCTTCAACCTTATAATATTAGTACAGATAATAGGGAGATATGCGATGTCTCACTGCAGCAGGTCGGGCGGCGCGGCGGCGGGCGCGGCGCGGCGGAAGTAGGGCTGCAGCACGGGCAGGCCCAGCGGCGTCACCCACTGCACGCTCTCGCCGCACACGCCCGATATCAGCCTGCAAGTACGTATTTAACCACATTCTATATTTTTACACAAACACATCACCGATTCCTTCTATTACGGGTTGCAACTACTTTAATTCAATAATAAAATTGAATTTTAAATTTCACTTATAAGCTACTTTCTCTCCGAATTATTGATTGCATTTCAAAAGATCTATTCAATGTTTCTTGACTAGCAAAAAATATTTTTATCCCCTAATAACCATAAAAAGAAATAAACTTACTTGGCACAATCCGTGAACCAATCCTGGATGAGTTTAGTGGACGTGAACATTTCGCGCAAACTGTCGAACGTTTTCGTGGTGAGGTACTGGGAGCACGACCACACGTGCTCCTTTGGGAAATCGTCTATGTCTGCAAGTAGAGAAGTTTATACGTCAATTACGTTATGTCAAATTGCCATATGAGCCTGGTAATAAGAGTTAAAAGTGGAGAGAAAGAGACAGATGGAGTAGTTTAAAAGAAAGGAATTAAATAGCAGTGGAACACAAGCCTTATTTATTGGATTGCAGTAACTTTATAAGAATGTAACGGTGGCCAAGAACTGTAGGCAAATTTAGAACCCTTTCAAGTAAAAATAACATATGGGAATGGGATGGTTGATATTAAGCAGCCATCTAAACATATCCGCTGAAGTAAATATTCAATTTCATATTAATAATTTGAGTTTGAGTTTGTCTTACCCTTCAATTGCTTAGCGATCTGCAGCCTCGCGCCAAACTTGGTGACGCCATACACGGTCGTCATAACAGTTTGTTTGATGACCTTCCTGCGTACAAAGTTCTCAAGGATGATGGCTTGCTTCACTCCCGCTTCGGCGTCCCTCGCTCGCATCGTTTCCACCTGTATATGGGAAAACTCTAGAATATTCGATCGAATTTCGCTTTATAATTTGTTGCAATGTTATGCAAGGAAAAAATCTTATCAGGATCTCACAAAAATAACAAACAATTTAGTATAAGTAGTTACACTATGCATGACGCGCTCACTAATTTACGAATTTACAACCGCAAATGTAATTTGGCCCATACTTTTTCAGCCTATTAGTGTTAACACCAATTTGTGAACCGAAACAAAAAAGAACTATTTTTCTTGAAATTTTTTGATAATTTAAAAAAAAAAATCAAATGTCCCAAAAATGTGTGGAATCAAGGTCAAGGAGCAACCGGTGACCGGCGGGGTGCGACTCACCAGCGCGGCCACCTCGCTGTAGACGTCCTGCGGGCGCGGCAGCGGCGCCAGGTTGACGGCGGCGGCGCCCACCGCGTCGCCGCCCAGCGCCGCGTAGTGCTGCAGCCCGTTGCACGAGCCGTCCTGGTGCACCGGGAAGCTGCACTCGTACTCTGCCAATTACGAAGCACCGACGTCAATTTAGCGCACAATTAAAGCTTCTGTTGTTCTTTATTTATAACCCGGTTCCATTTTGCGTAGCGTACCCAGAGCGTCGCTGTCCTTTTATGGGTATGTATTCAAGTTGTAAAATATTTCCAAAAGCTTACCTTCATGATTGGGAGATCGTACGGCGTTGGCGATTTCGATGCAACAAGCGAGAGTTTGCCAAGGATCCTCAGATTCCTTCCACCATCCCATTCCGTCGAGAGGTCGGTCGGCCGAGTCTAAAATTTTGTCCATTATGCTGTCTGCATACTCCAACCTGAGGTAATGGAACATTTGTCATTATTTAAGAATTAAAAAAAACTGACGTCATTCTTTTTACGCGCCAAATACACCTGACATGTTTGAAAGTGATTTTTAAATTATAGTCATAAAGTTTTTTCACATAAGGCAACACATAAATGGCCGGGCTCGAGGGAGCACCAACGCCATACCTCTCGCGCAGCGTGCTGCGCTTCCGGGCGCCGGTGAGGTTGACGGCGTGCAGCTTGAGCCAGGCGAGGCCGCGCGGGCCGAGCGGGCGCGCGCGGGCCAGCCGCAGCAGCGCGCGCGCCGCGTCCGCGCCCAGCGCCGACACGTGCGGGCCCACCGCGTACACGCGCCCGCGGAAGTCCATGTTGTGCGGCAGCCAGAACATGCGCTCCCTGATGACGAACCAATCCTCATTTATTGATTGAAGGATGGCTTTGATTTTGTTTATACTTATTTTTTTTTTCAAGCTAGATATAACAACCGTGATCGCCATGTGCATGTGATTAGACATTGATTATAATCCGCCACCCCGGCTTCGCCCGTGGTGCATATATAGCCTTGCTCAATAAATGGGCTATCTGACTGAATTTTTCAAATCGGACAAGTAGTTCCTGAGATTAGTGTGTTCAAACAAACAAACAAACTCTGCAGCTTTATAATATTAGTATAGATTGGTGAAATGTGATAATTGTGTAAAATATCAACTTAAAATTAAAAGCTTGTAAACTTAGTGTTATGATCTAAGCTAGAACATTTCAGATTAAACGAATTTATTATTTTTTTGGCAGATAAATACTATTTAATGATATTTTAAATGTTTTTGTAATAATGTACTTTCATGTGTTATATTGTGTATATAAACTCAATAAAATCTTGTAAAAATCACTAAACAAAGACAAAAAAAAAATAGAAAAAAAAATATCGACCATAAACTACAGTACGAACCTCCTCGTAACAAAAATGAATATCCCCCACCTGTAATGATTAGCGAGCGACAGTTTGTACAGCGAGTCGCACCACAGCGAGTGCATGTCCGCGCGCGCGCGGTTGAAGGCGATGCGCCGCTTGTACGCGCTGGCTCCTTCGCTCTCCCCGGGTATATCCGACAGTTTCAGGGAAGACGCCGGCGGTGGAATATCGAGCTTCTTATCGCCACCCGACCTGTAATCAAATTTAGATAAATAAGTCACAATGTCAGATGGGACTTGCCATCTCAAATATGCAATACGTCTCGATTAGGATCACATGCAAAATAATATATAACAATCTTTAGAGGGGTTCATTAAGTTACTAAAAAACAAACAAAAACTTACTTAAAAACCTTCAGCTGTAGGTCCAATATCGATTGATTGATGACCCACGGCACTTCTCCGAGCTGGTTCAAACTGTCCAGTACCGGGTACAGGTCCGCTTGCGGCGCTTCTTCCAGCCGTTTCATTTGACTCATCACATACACGGGCATCCTGCGAATTGTACATTGGTTTATACTTCATACATTTGTTTACTACGTAATAGGTAGTGCGGTAAGATTTGAGAAGTGAAATTGAACAGCACATATAGACATATTTATTAAATGTCTTATGTTGAAGTAAAATGAAAGACCCGAATTTGACTGTTTTTTTTTATTGTCTTTTGTTTCACCATCGGCAATGGAGCTGATGGGTCACCTGGTGGTAAGCGCTACCACCACCCATGAACATTTGGGAGGCGTAACGTCGTTTGCAGACCTCTCCAAATGGATTGCCGATTTCAAATTGGAAAGGGATTAGGAAAGGATTGATTAGAGCAATAAAGGAAAGGAATATGATGGGTATGGGCCTCCGGCTCCCCCACTCACTGAAAGAAACACAGCAGTATGCTATTTCACACCGGTCTTCTGTGGGGGTGTGGTACTTCTCCGGTGCGAGCTGGCCCAATTGGTGGCGAAGCGTGGTCGACTAGCACAATAAGAGCACGTACGCACCTCACGAGCGGCGTGGCGGTGAGCAGGTAGGCGGCGGGCGCGGTGGCCGAGAGCCAGGGCGCGGGCGGCGACACGGTGGGCGCGAGCGCGGCGCGCAGGCGCAGCGCGGCCCGCGCCGCCGCCGCGCACAGCCGCGACAGCACCGGGTGCGGCTTCAGCTCCAGCCGCACGAGCCGGCCCCACGGCCGGTGCACTTTGTACACGGCGGGGAGCTTCTTACTGGAACAATGTGTATTGATTTGTTGATGAGATGGCATACATTATTAAACTATGATATCTCATCAGTGCTAACAATTACATAAGGTGAACTTTCAACTTGATAAAGTAATAAGAAAAAAAATTGTTCCTTATCACCATCAATTGGTGCAAAAATAAAGGGTGCGTTTGCGTTGCGTAACACAATACGTCGTCGGGTCAGCGGGTACGATCCCTGGTTAGAAATATTTATATTTATAAAATCTGATGACGCAGTTTGAGTCTTCATCAAAAACGCCTCGTATATTGCCGCATTTTGCATTCGTTTGGTGCACTAGTGCATTTTTGTTTTTCATATTTTTTTTTGTTTTTGTTGATTTATAAACTGATTTTTTTGTGGTTGAGCGTGAGTGTTTTTATCTTCTTATGTGTGCACAATGCACAATCAAGAGTTAAAATAAAAAATATATGTTTTTTTCATTCATATCCTTGAGTGGTTATTAATCCAATTACTCTAATAAATATAACTCTCGGTTACCAATTGTTTATTTGACAACTTAATTTGATTTAATTTTTAGTTTTATAGCATTGAAATGCTTTCTAAATTAGAAATTTTGAAAGAATAGAAAAAATTTGATCACGAGGCAGGATTCGAACCTGCGTATCTTGCCTAACCGTAGCAACGCCTAGCCTCTCGGCCACCCGTGATCCTGCCACAGTAATCGAATTTCTTCTATTCTTTCGGTTTCATGTGCCTAAGGGGCACCCCACGCCATCTATTGAGATGATTAAGAACCATCACAACCAATACGAAACATTATTTCAATGATTACAATATTGTATCGATGGAACGCGGCCTTTGTTAAATTTAATTTTTAGTTTTATAGCATTGAAATGCTTTATAAATTAGAAATTTTGAAAGAATAGAAAAAATTTGATCACGAGGCAGGATTCGAACCTGCACGCAGGTTAGGCAAGATACGCAGGTTCGAATCCTGCCTCGTGATCAAATTTTTTCTATTCTTTCAAAATTTCTAACTTAATTTGATTTAATTTATTTTTAAATATGATTCATTTTTCTTTACATAAGACTATTTTCTACACCTAAATCTATAATTTCTTGGTGAAATGAGCAGTTTATAAAATAGAACACTTACACCTTGGACTTGGGTTTGAACAAATTGACATCAATCTTGACATCATTAATAATTATATTGTACAGGAACTTTCCAATATTTTGTCGGATCTCCGTAGACCATGGAGTTTCTTCTATATCCTAAAAGGAAATAACACAATACCTTTTAGTTTCAAGATTTAAACGTAATATGTTATGATATTGTATAAAACGTATATATTTCACATTCCGTTTATAAGAAAGAGGTCATCAATGGGAGAGGGAAATTCACATTTTGATAAGAGACCAAAAAACAATAATTTTCAATCCATGGAGCTATTCAAATGAAATAAGTCGTATCTTTCGTAATTCGGTCCTACAAAAAAGGTCATCAACGTCTTGGGAAGAAACCTCCTCAGATATGGAAAAGGGACCAAATAACAACAATTTCCTATAAAAAAATACCCAAAAAGTGTCATGTGTTTGAAAACTCTCGGAGCTATCAAGTAACAAATTACACAATCAAATGGAGAACTTTCTTTGTTTTTAGCAACAATGGTTACCAATTTACTTACTAGGCTAGCCCCCTCCCTATTCTGATGTACAAGTAATTGCCATGCTTGTCTGGAATTGTAGGGCCTCCCGGTATCATCTAAAGGATGTCTTTCTAAGTACCATTTACAATACTTCTCATACACATTCTCAATCTTCTGAAGCACTCCGTTCTTTTTGAATTGCTCTATTTGATACCTGAAAATTTATTTAAAATATATATATATATATATATTTCTACTTATTACATTACATGAAGAAATTAACATTTAATATAATTAAACTACATGTAATATTGAAAAATAATGTAATAATATATAATAAAACAATAGTGTTTATCTTTTATGCCTTACCATTATCATTTATTTATCTATTTATTCATTTATTAACATGTATTTTTTTGTAACAAGTCAACAAGGTTCAAACTTCACACCTTTACATTCCTTATATTAGTTTGGTTTACTCACTTATTATACACTTGCACTCCCAAATCCCTCTGTAACAACTTGAGTGTAGGACTGTATGTCTCACTTCCATCCACCAGCTTTGTGATTTCATTCATTATTATCTCCACAAATTGGTCCACCTAAAAACATCATTTCCTGTACGTTAATGCTGGTCATAATATCCATATGTATACTAATGACAATATATGTGTTTATAGAAATAATTATTAGCAATAATAATAAAGACCCACCTCTAAAACTTTTAAGTATGGATATAATGTGATAGCAGAATGCGATGCATTGCTTCGCGACTTGAGCGTGCTGAGGTTTCGTATAAACGCCTCTTTTATCACTCCGCGCCATTCATTTTCAGCTTCGTTTAGTAACTCGCGCTAAAGTGTACAAAAATAATTTGAGAAATCAATTTTTATTTTATTCAGTTATACAATTGTAAATGGCTTAGGAAATGTAATTGGAAATGAAATATAATAATAATTAGCATAGATATTTAATGAAGAAATATTTCTTTAATGATATTAAAGATTAATGATTTATAAATCTCTTTGTTCCGAATTTGTAGTCTTCAATTTTTTTTGAAAATTATAATCCTTACATAAATAGCCTTACAAAAATAAATTCAATCAATTGAATACATACATAAACTCTGACAGTTGAAGTTTCATCATCCTTGATCGCAATATTTTGCACTTCGATTTCGCCTTTCATTTCCATTGCGATTTGTTCCATTCCCTTTGCTTTCAACTGGTCAAACGTTAGCAATCCATTCACCGGAGATATGAATAAGCCTTTCCTATTCTCTACGTTGTTTAACTTTAATTTTTCCATTAGAGGACAATTATAATCTAGTTCTGGAGGAGTATATATAGGTTCGAAGTGTGGTTCAATTCTACGGATAGCGCCAAGCACTGTTTCACGTTGGTCGAATAGGAACTTGGATTTGTCCAGGAGATCGTTTAGTTGAATGCCCTACAAGAAACATATGAAGGCTTTTAAATTTTTTCTTACAGATTAAAAAATGATTTGTAAATAGTAATGCCATAGAGAGATTAAGGTTAATAAAAAAAGTTACAATGATATTTCGAAATGTAGTCATGAATTTTATCAATGATTTCCTAATTAACTTTTTACAGTAATTCTAATAAGAAGGGAAAGGGGAGACAATTATAATTTTTGCATCTATTTAATATCAAAGATTGAATTAATTACCTTTTCTTCCATCAATTGGCGGTAGAAGTTTAATACTGTTATCTTGTCCACTTTGTGGCTCCGCTCCACACACTCGAATATAGCCGCAAACGTTTGCGCATTAACATTGATACCGTCACTCAGCATGTTTGACAATAATTCCTTGGCATTTTCTAACTGTCCCTTTAAGAAAGATTTAATTTTTTGACCACAATCTTATTTGAAAAGGGAAACTTTTAAACAACTGCATTATAGCAATTGTTAATGTCATAATTATTAAATAAGTACATAAGACCCATCTAGTTGTTCTATAAAATCATGTATTTAACACCTTTAATACAAAGCTAGCTAGATTAATACAGAGCTAGATGGCGGGACGAGCTAGATACTTATTGCAAAGATTGGCTCAGAATTTCTCTCAATAGGGAGATGTGGACTGAGTGAAGAGAGGCCTTTGCCCAGCAGTGGGACAGTCATGGCTGATAAAAAAAAAAATACAAAGTATGATGAGGTAATTACCACAGAAGCATATCCATGTAACATTGTGTTGTATATTTTAACATTTTTGACTGGTGGATGAGTAGTATTCTTTAAACTTCTTTGTCTATAGTACTTCAAGACACGATCTCCCTGAAAAAGGATATTATGTTACAGTACTTTGTAAGTGATTATAATTATTGTTATAACATTAACTAATTATATTATGCTCATACATCCTTTAAAAGCATACCATAATTTGTTAATTTTATTTTTTTTATATGAAATGGCTATATTTATTATTCACTATAAAAAATGCATTTTACAAATAGGAAGTAAATCTGTATCTTTAAAAACAGGATTATCAACATATACTCGAATGTGTGCCAATGCTTATCAGTATAAGTCAAGAAACTGACAATGATAAGAGATGAATATATGGGACATATTCCAATATTAGAAAAAACTTGTTTAATTTAGTTCATATTAACAAACTCTTTAATGAAAAAGCATGTGATTGGTACTATATAAACTTTTGTACAAACATAGATTATAGCGTTAGTTATTACAAATTTTTATAACATTAATGGGGCTACCTATTGCACATAGGTATTTTAAGCTACATTTGTTTTATTTCATTTAGTACATTCCGAACAGAGTTATGTAACATTACCTCAGAAACCATATTAAGAGAGCAGAGTAACTGTATATGTGCAGCCAGAGTCCGCTGCAGGGCTTCCTCTTTGCCCCGCCTCTCCAAATCTTGTTTATCTGACTTCATGTTAACCTCTTGCGCCACTCGACGCTTTTCTCGCATTTTCTTCCGTTTGTCATTCATTGCCTTTTTTCTGTAAATGAAACGATCATAAATATGTATTGTATCAATTTGTTTAAATTATTTTTGCCATTTTAAGGTACTTTATTTCAGTTCTATATCTCCACAATCATTTTATTAATTTCATAATACAGGATCTAATTAAAAAAGACAAAAATAATTTGTATGTAAAATAACTTACGCTTTTTTGATATTGAGGTTATGTTTCATTTTATTTTCTAATTCAATTTGGTCATCTCTGTTTACAATAATTTCACCATTCAAGCAGGGGTCATCGCATATATCTTCCAGGAGTGGCTGTGATAAACCTTGCATTCTGTTTAAAAAATATATATATTTATGTAACAATTAATATAAGAAAATATAACAATATTATATATTTAAACTTTTAATGTTAATATAGCAGATGATAATTGATTATGGCTGATTTCATTTTTACCAGTTATTTATGTAACTTGAGTATATTTTTAAGGAGTGTTAGTTAGAACATAACTTACTTAAACATTATTTATTTATTTATTTATTAAAACCTCAAATGTCTTTACAGGAGGAACCCAATACGATATTGACTTAATCTAATTATGTACAAAGTAATACTAAAAAAATTTACAAACTAAAAAACTATTTAAAAACATAAAATTTTATATTATATACATACTCATTATCTGGTTAAAATGCTGCCAGGAATTGAAATTTTGGTGTTGAGTTACACAAGAGAAGTTGTATTTGGCACTTTCGTTTAAACACTTTCCCAACATTGCTATTTGCTAACATCATATTATAACACTCTTTTTCAAAAGGTGTATTCTAACAGTATTATACCAGATAATAAGTATGTTTTAGGAACTTATGTTAAGCATTTGAACCTAGTTAATAACATAAATTTGAGGTTGCCATACTTATAAAACAATGCAACAGAAATAAGCTCACTCCTAAGATAATTATACTTACTGTAAACTTGAGAAATGGGTCATTAATTCATGGTCATAATCATCCAAATTACTATTATCCACAAAAAGCTCACGAAATACTGCATGTGGACTCTTTGGTAAAGGTTTTTTATCAGAAGCACTAAATGGCATATCTAAATCTAACTCTTGGGTTAAACCTTCATTAATAGCATATCTAAGGTCCTTCAATCTTTGATCATATAAAGTGGCCTTTCGAAAATCATAATAACTCTGTTTCACTATATCTATGTGTTGTTTAGTTTTAAATCTATTTTCAATGGATGAAATTTGATGACTGGTAAATATGAGAGCACATTTGTCATCTTCCAGCTTTATTTCAGAGGTATTTTTGTTTAAAATCTTTTTCTTTACACTTTCAAGGAGTTCAGGATCTATTTCGATGTTGCTAGTCTTTTTTAAAGGTTTTGTGAGTTGATGTAGTTCTCCTAGAGATACCGGACTAGACGCTAATTTGGAAAGATGGGAAGCATGCAGTTTGCTTATTGACACCTTGGATTCCATCATAGTCCCATGATTTACTGTAAAATGTAAAATACAATTAGCTTGACCTCTAATAGCAAAATTTAAATAACCTTAGCTATATCAAGATAATTCACCTTCTAGCAGCTCTCCATATTTTTTGTAACCTTTATGCTTTACTTTCTTCTTTTGTGACCTGAGAGCACTAGCTGTTTTTGTTGATTGATGCCTCGCAGAAAAAAGGTTTTCTAGAAATAAACAAATGTTATGCAACACGGTAATTAGGTTATGTTTATATTTATTATAATAAATATTGGGCATTAAAAGCATTTTCATAAAAATTTAAAACTAAATATTTTATACATTACAAAAAGAAATACCTGCTAGATAGCTTGTTTGCAGAATTTTCCGACAAAAAGAACATTTTATTTCCGTAATTGAAGCGTTTTTCAAAACAACATTGGATGGTGAATTGAAGCCGTGAAGATTATTGTAATATAAATTCCGAGCCGATAGTATTCGGTGCATTTTCTATAATTCAACATCACATAGCACATCTAAAAATAAAAACATTTGGAATAGCATGCCGAAATCTATAAAACACGTGAAATCGAAATCACACAATTTAAATGACACTGACATTTTTGACAATAGTCAAAAATCCAACCTGACAAATGACATTTTCTAGAGATGTATTTTGCCAATTGCCATAATATGGACAAAATAGAGTAGTAACTACAAACAGGAGACTCATTCATAGAAGGTATGAATTTACGAGTAGACGGAACAATATTTTTGACGAACCTAAGCTAACTATCACCATCAACACCAGCCCCTAACCAAACCAAATTTAGGTTTTGGACCTTTTTTTTAAAACTATACAAAAATCGCACCCCCTGATCAAGTAGGTACTTGAGCAATGCTCCGTTGATTTAATATGCCACGGACACGGAGGGGGTAAGGATTCAGCTGGACTCTCTTGGCCTGATTTCTCATAGGTGAGACCGCGGCAGACCCATAAGCCATGGTAATCGTCGTATCTGATGAAGTCTGCAGGAGCCTGATGTCGATTGTTCGATTTATCGAAGTCGGTAATTTCAAAGGCACGGCGCGATGGTGTAATTCGCGGCCTGTAGGGCGCGTCTCTTTTTTATAGAATATGAATGCTATGCAATTAAGGAACACATTTTAAGTATGTTAAGTCCATTGAAGACTGAATGATTAACTAAAAGATCCTGTGAGAATAATAACAGTAAATTTGAAATTGCACATTCCATCATCGCACGACTGATGCAGTTTAGTAAACAACTTGTGCTCCGCCACTGCTTCGCCGGCCAAATACAAGATTGAATTAAATTTTTGAAATCGGTAAGTAGACAAACGGTTCAGTTATATGTTATACCTATGTAGTTGGTATGGAAGAAAATTCCATAATATTTAAGCTAATAAGTATGATTTTTTTTAAATTATCTGTGTTCAATAGGTTGTGTTTTTTTATATAATCTTTCCTTGTCAGTTTCACAACTCTATTGTTGTCAAAATAATGTTTGTTCCAAGTTCCAGCAATAAATTGATGCGAAAATTTACTTTTTTAAGTAAATGAAGCAATAAACATTGGGACTGTGTGGATTTAATTATCATATTTATAAACCTTTTTCTTTTATTGTTACTCTGCATATTATTGTAAATGGATGAAAAAACGTTTGTGTGTAAGTGAATGTTTTTTTCATTTATTACGTTTGTAATTGTACTTTATTGATATTCCAACGATCAATACATCGTTTCAGGGACTCCGGAGCTAACCCTGAAACTTTTTGAGCTACGATTTGAACATGAGTGGCTGTTTAAGAAAAAAAAACAACCTTGGCTGTAAGATTGTTGTTATTATTTGCATAAGATTTCCGAGTAATTCGCTATCGAGCAAAAGGCCATATATTTCTTGCATAATTTACAAATGTACGATACAGTGATTACTGATGAATATTAATAAATATATAGTATAAAATAATAAGATCCAAGCTGAAGCTATTGTCAATTAGAAACTACTTATAAATAACATAACGATTAATGTTGCTGATGAATTATTCATTATTTCAGACAATTTCGTAATATATTAATCAAGAATGGATTTCCCCAAGAAATTACCCTAAACCATGTTAGAAAAAAGTGGTCATACACATATGATGTAAGTATACTGTTGCATCTTTAGTTTTTGCTTTAATAAATAAAATACTTAATGTTATAATAAATTAATAAAGAACAATATCATTTGTGAAAACATAACTATCTTAAACTTTATTATTTCTCATATGATTGAAATAGGATTAGGAATGCCAATGACATTTTGTTCCAAATATTGTCATAAATTCTTTTGGATAAAATGTCATTGCTTTAAATTATTTATATTATAGGAATTAATAGCAGGTCACAATAGAGCAATCTTATTCTTAGTTGAATTGTATAGTACTCAAGTTTAGTAAACTCAATTTTATAAATGTTTTAAAAAAAAGACATGGAGGCCTTTATCCAATATCCAATTTACTTGAAATAATTTTTGCAAAATTTTATCTGAAAGAGTATGTAATAAAAATAAAAATATTTTTCCACTGCCAAATTTGAGAATTTCAAACTAGTCTGTAACAAACCAACCAAATAAGCATTTAAAAACTTCATATAACAAAAATAGGAGATTAACTGTAATTGGATATAAAAATATAACAACATCCACAGAAAATTTCATATGATTATTCTTTGTTAGGTTTCCAAACATTATTTTTTTTATTTTAATAATTTCATTAATTAATTAAATTACATTTTTTCCATATAAGAGTTCAAAATAACAGATTTATGTGTGAATTTGTCTTTTTCAGGCTTATAAAGTAGCAAAGAGAGTTAAAAATAAGGAATGGAAATATTATAAGTTATTTGATAAGCATTTTGGTAAGACCAAAGTCTTAGATAAGTATGAATCTTGTAAGTATATTTTTACTTTTTTTTGAAGAAATTCTTTGTTCCTCTCATTGCAGTTACATATATTTTGTGTAGAATTTTAAATAGCTTATTCCTTGAATCTTTGAGAATAATTGAAACTTATGGTTTTATCATGCTCATTCAATGACTAACGAGGCTGTGCCGCAACAAACAGTTTGTTTATAATGTAACGATAGACAGACTTTTAGTTATAAACCTTACTTTCTATCTTATAAAGGAACAAAATTATTAAAATGGACACTTAATATGATCTTCACAAATGTGCACACATGTGTAAACATAGCAACTTTATCTTAGAGAAATAGTAGCATAACCTCTTAAATTAAATTGTTTAAAAAAAACTTATTTACCATATAAATGTATGTTTTATAAGTAAATGTTGGATTTCTAGGGAGTGATGAATGGCGATTGAAACTGATCATCTGTATAACGGAGGCAAGGCAAATGAAGTTTGATAATTATAATATGTGGAGGTGAGAATGATGATTCTGATATCTGCACTGATACATCTCACTAATCCAAAGGATTCTTCCAAATACTTGTTTATTCAAGTAAAGTTTTAGAAGTTTTCATAAATAGTAATTCTTTAAAACCACTATTTCGAAAGGTTGCTTCTATGGTGAAGAATCAGCTAAAAACTTGTTTGTTACTTTTTAAAGATATGTAACATTACACATACAATAAAGCAGAATTTAAATTAATTGGCTGCTAACAAATGTCTATTTGTTGATGATGGAATTATACATACAATTTATAAAAAGAGTGCATTTTTATTACCTTTAAATTTGTTTTTTTTTTTTTTGAACATGTTAATGCAATCTGTTAAATTTATTTACTGATTTAAATGATTTAACACTAACATAGTTACATGATGAGGAATTTTGTTATGAAAGTAAATAACTTAAAAGAGTTACGAATTTTACTAATAAGGTGAAAAGTTGAAACCTATTTTTGTTAATTATTGAAATCTGTTTGTAACATGATTCTATTTATATTTCAAACAGAACTGTGGAACATGCAATGAGGTGTCAAGACTTACCGTTGGATTGCTGTGTACAAGACATGAAAGGGCTCTGGCATCATATAAAAATGACATTCAATGTAAGGTTTTATATATTTCCTTTTTTTAGGATTGATATGGTTGTTATAGGAAAATAGCCATGTATGTCTATTGAAATAAAATAGCATACTCAATATCTCATATTATCATAGTGAGTTACATCCAACCAATCTACTAGATACACAATCCTATTCAAAAAAAAAAACTATCCTTAAATATGTTGTAAATTTCTAGTCGAAAAAACAAACATTTAAGCAAAATAAAGCTTATAAGAATTATTTAAATAATGGTGTATTCACAAAATTCACTAAAAGCAATAAATTTTAACGATTGAAAACAATATAAATCCAAGATAAATTCGAACTTAATTGCACAATTTAAAGTCGGATTAAAACACCAGGACCATTTAGGTAACTGATTGTGAATCTAGTTCTTATGGATCAAAGTGGCTGCACTAAGACATAATACATTGTCATACAATTTTTTTTTATATTCCAATTTTCTAAATTATGACCTACTCAATTCAAAACATGTATGTAAGAATTTGAAATGGAACACATTACATTTACACTGAAAACCATCAGCTATATAATGTAAATTATATTTATAATCCACAGAGAAAGCATAGATTAAAAATAAAAAGGGGTGAAGAAGTGTGTGAATGGCCATTATATGAACAAATGCTGGAATACTATAAAAAAGTAGATCCTACCTACGTGGAGCGTCTGGAGACGATGCCTGCTAAAGAATTGTTAAATTCTGGCATAAGTAGAGGAGAATATAAAAGAAAAATGATTAAGAAAACTGAAGAATCGGAATTTCAATGTATGTATTGAAAAAATATTTTCTACAAATAATGTTACTAAACATCCTGGGGAAGTAACACTTCACATTCTAAAATGTGACAAAAATTTTCAAAAACAAACTACATACTTATCCTCTGATCGTAACTTTAATTTTCAGGGTCTAAAGATATAACGGAATCTTTTATTCAAATAAGACTTCAAAACGATTGGATTTTTAGAGAGCAAAAATGGGCTTGGAAGTATGTATTTAAATCCTTATTAGTAACTTAATAAAATTAATGTACTTTCTTAATTTTACGCGTCTTTTTATACACAATTAAGTTGTAATATTAATTCGTCATCATTAAAGACTGAAATATACAAACATTTATTTTATATTCAATTTTATTTAAGTTTTCTAACTCCTTAAGTATTTAACATTGGACCTTTCAACAGTAAAATGCGGTCGTTGCTCGTAGAAGAAAATGGATTTCCGAATATTATAACCAGTAGGGATCTGTCTAGGAAGTGGGCCTGCACATTTGCAGTAAGTATATCTATACTAATACATAAAGCTTAAAAATTTGTTTCAATGTGCCAATGTCTTCAAAAAATATTTAGAATATGTACTAAGATGAGAAATTTTAGGTGTATGAACTCGATCTAAACACATAAAATTTAAAGAGTGACGTCACAGAGGTTGAAAAACAACAGCATCGAAGCAGCAATGAGGAATATTTCAAAATAGGCTTCTTTTTCCTTTTGAGAGCTTCCGCCGCGTGCGCTGCTTAAACAGTTAAAGTTTCTTAAATATCATTTATGTTATTGTTCCTCTTTGAAATTTCCAATAAGTCACATCACTAGCTTTGACATGAGAGTTTATTATTATCCAGATAAGGTTTTTTATTGATTAAATTACAACTTCGTATAAAGCAAAGCCGTTTCCCGCGTCTGTTCCTATGTTTGTATGTATGTATGTATGCTTAGAACTTTAAAATATTAATGGGACGATTCAAAATCAAAGTTTATATGTATAATAACATCTATTAAACTACATAGAATTTAACGTGTGCGACGCTGCGCAAAAGCTAGTAGTTTATAGAAGTAGTGTAGAGTAGTAGTATAGAGTAGAAGAACCCTTTAGTGAATTAGTCTAATACAATTATATTTGACTATTTTTTTTTAATATTAACCCCTCTTCTTTGCAGGATTATCAAAAGGCGAAGGCAACAAATAACAAATCCTGGCTGTACTATTCTCTGTTCGAGTTGTATCTGGGGGAAGGGAGTCTTAGTTTAAACCCACTCATTGGATGTAAGTTATTTACACTCAATTAGTTTGTATAGTTGTTAGTTAGTTTGTATAATAAGTAGGAGAAAGTATTGAGAGATTTAATGTAAAAAAATGCGTGTTGTATCCACGTTAATACTAGGTAGAGTCTACGGCTTCACCTGTCTGTCTGTCTGTCTGTCCATCTGCCACTAAGCTGGATATTGTGAACCTTGATTGTTCTGGTTTCTGATAGTTTAGAAATTTTCACAGATGATGTATTTTGTTGTCACGATATTATATATTATATAATAACAAATAAAAAAATCGACGTATAGTGGCAGTTGTTGCGGTCATAAATTGGAAATATGTCTTTTTTTTTCACTTATATATCTTATTTGTATGAAAGCCTTTGTGTAGCAAGTGCATCTCGCAATTGACCATTTTTTTGCAAGTTACCTACCCTAGATCCCTCATTAATTGTAAATTTACATTATTTTTAGGGCAGGAGGAATGGATAATGAATTTGATAAAAATAAGGTCAGACTTAGATCCCGTATTTGCAGTGGATGCAAAACAAGAAAATAATGCATGGAGGTAATTACTTTGTTGTATAAAAAAAGAGTTAATAATTTTGCCACACTATAAATATTATTTTCAATAGAAATTAAATAAAAAAAACATTTCAAATAGAGAAAAGAGTAAACATATTAGAATATCACCATCAGTAACGGACTCATTTCTAATTAAAAAAAACTTTTTCACCTTTTTCTTTTTCAGATTTCACATTTTATCTCTCTGTCCATTTTATACTTAATTATACTTTTCCTATTACGAAATATTCGATTTTATATTTATACTTAACGTGTATAAATTTTCTTTCTTTCTTTTCTGTCCCAAAAAAATCTTATTCTCAAGCTTGCTCCATAAGTAAACATTTCAAGTAACTTATATAATTTGAATAAATATTGAGTATTATAAGAAATAAATTTGTTAACAGGGAGGTAGAGAAAGGACTGAGAAGTGTCGGATTACCCCTTGATCACAGTTTACTTGACTTGCCGGAGATTTGGACCCATTTACTTAAATCGTTCAGAGTAAGTAATTCTCTAACAAAAAATGTTCCATATTTTCCTTTTCTTTTTCTTATTTGCTTCAATATAATGTTATAATTTTCTTTTAAATAATATATAGGTATTAAGGCACTTTTAAAATTTTCAACTGTTGTTCTAATGTGGTTTAACGATCTTTTCAAAGAAAATAAATGCTTTTTGATGATGATTAAAATGATTTTTTGATAATTTTTTCATACAGAATAACATTTATTTCCCATATTGCAGTGGAAACAAAAATTCCTAAATAAAGGTATACTAAACGAAGACTGGCCGTACTATAACGCAATAGCGAGCTATATACAAGCTCACGAGAAGATAAAGGAGAAACAAGAAACCGATTTCGACTACAGGGACGATGACTTCGAGGATGATATGAAATTAATTGACGTTAAGAAGTTAATAAAACCGAAATGTGAATATTTGGATATAAATATGTGTCGGTCGTGCTCTAATGAGGAAGGTTGTGTGGATCTATTTGAACAGTGTGATGAAGATGGCGTGAACTTAGCTGCCAAGTTACGGCTCATTGGTGGAATTGAGGTATATTTATATATAAGAATAAAAAATTTCTATGATAACGGTGATTTCGGTATAGTTTGTATTTTGCCATCTTCTTTTATATTAGTTGAGGCTTATTGACCTTTCAAGGTCTATTTATATCGTATAAATTGATGTCATTAAAAGCAATGTGTATCGTTCTTACTTAAGATAATACTTATTTGCAATACTATTTCTGATCCTTCCAGTCAGTTGGTTCATCTAATAATGAGAACAATTTTGGAGTGTTTAAATATTTTTATACCTACTTAATATATATTAAGTTCCGTAATGTGTGTTACTATTTGTTACAGGTGGATCAAAGCGATACCTTACCTCATAGTATATGCCTGCATTGTGTGCAAGAATTGGAAACTGCGTACAAATTTAGACGGAAATGTCAGGACGTAGATAAGGAAATGCGAGGAAAAGTCGAAAAGACTGTTAAAATCGAAATATCCTTAGAGAGCAATATTGAAAATAACAATGACGATTACGACGACACACTCAACGATATAGAATTCGACGTGCCAGTTATAAACGAGAACGCACGCGACAAACTGAAGCCGGCGAACAAAGACAAAACGATGAAAATAAAGAAAAAGTATCCAAAGTATCATTATTGGAAGGTGTGTGAGGTGTGCGGTAAAAACACGCGCAACCTCGTCAGCCACCTCGACTCGCACGCTACGGAGAAGCTGTACTCTTGCGAGATATGCAACAAGAAGTTTAAGTTCAAAAGTGGGCTCATTATACACAAAGCTGTTCACGACCCGACGCCGAAGAAGACGTGCGAAGTATGCGGAAAGACGTTCCATATTTTGGCGCAGTATCGCCGCCATTTCCAATATCACGCGAACGAGAGGAAGTTCGAGTGCGAAACGTGCGGGAAGAGGTTCAACACGGCTGACATTTTGCGTGTTCACGCGCGATCGCATACGGACGAGCGGCCATTTTCTTGTCCGGATTGCGGGAAGTCGTTCCGTACTGCGGGTTGTGTAAGTCGGCACAGGCGAATCGTGCACCACATACGTAAACATAAGATTAAGGGCCAAGAATGAATGCAATATTACTTGTCGTTATCTAGTGTGTAAGGAGTAAGGACATTTGTTATCGTGAATTTTGTATAAAAATTTTATCATATTATTTGGTGTTTTATTTGAACTTGAAGATGCAAAAACTTTTTTAAATACTGTGAAATACTGAAATACTTCTTATTTTGTACATAGCTAAAGATTGATGATTTTTTTTTTTATAAAATTTGTGTTCTCTTAAATTAGGAAGTATTTAATATTTCAGTTATCCTCAGACTTTTGATATTTGATAGATCATAACCATATTTAAACGCAGAACGGCGAACGAACGGCTGACACGAGTTTATTTGACAGACGTTTAAAGTGAAGGTACCTAATCGTAGGCTGTACAGTACATTGTCACTCTCTCTAGGCTTCAAATTTTAATAGAGCAAACTCTAGACCTATTCGCCGATTACGTGAGATCACCCGCACACACACAATTCAACGCTTTCAATATTGTTACCCCATAGCATCCCGTTATAACCAATGTCTCACAAAAGTGGCCCTAGAACCGACCCCTGTGGAACAAAGTATGTGCTCCCCCCTCCCATTCCTCGATACTGGACACACCTCTCGGAGAGAAACCGCAATGTCAAAGTTACGTCAAGCTATTACCTGCTCTACAACATTCTTGACACGCTAGATAGCGTGGATAGTGCAACAAGTTAACCAAACTGGCAGTCAGCACCTTCCAAGACAATCAAGCTCAATCATCCAACTCGCAATAACACGCTCGAACAAGGTGTTAATGTCATCCAACAACATTTTTGGACGATATCGAAGCTGAGTCAGTCCTCTTACTTACTGTAACGTTGAGCAGAGCTAATTTATACCAAATAAGGTTCATTTCATCTAAGGCGTTGGTTTTACGCAGTCTCTGTAACAGATATTTTAATGTTAGAGGTCATGTTATGGTTATGTCAAAGTCACGATTTACCCGGGAAAAACCACCTAAGATTTATATTTTATCGAGCTGTAATTATTGTCTACAACATAAACAAAAGGGTACTAAATTTATAAATCTGAACAATTTATACGTTTTGTTGAAAGTGATAGACACAGATACTACTATATATTTATAAAACATTCACCAATTTTCAATTGCTGTAATTTTTTTGTTTTTTGCGGAGGCACATAATATGGCCGTGGTAGAGTTGTTTTGGCCGCGCACGTGCCTGTCATAAATTATAAAGTACATTTAATAAATTTTCAAAAGAATCGTGTAAAAATAAAAATGTGAGCCTGAAATACTACCTACCTATCTATCGTTAAGTATCTTACCTAATAGAAAATTACAAATAAATTGATTTATATGTAATTGTTGTTTAGTCGGTACTTGACCCGGTTATCTAAGAGTTGATTTATTAAATTTTTTATCTTGGTCTTGTTTGTTTTTAAACGTGCCTTAGTGTCATAGACAAGTACCAACTACATATTAACGGTGGGTATTTCCAATTCGATATTTCGTAATTCTACAGAACGATTAAATATGACTTTCAATTAAGATCTGACTCTCCGCTTATATCAATAGGAGTGAACTTGAGGCACAGATGACATAATGCTATAACTTGAGGTATTGTGGTTGAGCGAATACTTTGAATACTCGGTGGATATATCATCTGCGAAATTGACTAGTCTTTATCAAGATTGACCACTGTAGCCGAAAATCGATGTATTAAGTATACAATTATATTCTTAAAATTTCTATTGGTTTTGGCCGCTTGCTGTCATGTCCATTATAGCCTATTTTATGGCTTTTAAACTGGCAGATAAGCTATCAGGAAGCTTTAAAAACGGCTCTGACATTTATTAATATACGCTTAACGCTTGTTTAAATTTCCACCCGCCTCTAAATCTCTATGCTCTTTGATCTTAAGTGGGAGTTATTTTAAATTAGATACATGCAACATATATTAAAGTATTATTGCAACAAAATTACATCATCTTTAAAAATTTTAACCGTCTTAGTATTACGGATCATGAACACATGAGTACAGCCTGGTGACAGACGTACGGACAGCGAAGTCTAAGTAACAGGGTCCCGTTTTCCACCTGGGTCAAATAAATTACAAGAAATGTTGCATAGATAGGTATATAAGAACAGTAACTAGTATAGATTTGGAATATATGTGCATAAAACGGAAATTTGATGATATACTTCATCACTTAAATTCTCGATGGGCTGCTATAATTTAAATAAATCGATCGTGCAAAAGATTCTTAACCCAATCTATTTACAGTGAAATAGAACATTCAATTTGTACCTAGACTTGGAGAGTGAGAATTAGGTCTGAATTCCAAGAATGGTACGAAGCATGTTTCTTTTCATAAGTTTTAGCAGTGATGAATTTTAAAAAGGTGTCGATTATGAATGGAGACACTCTGAACCAAGAGACGCCTCTAGATGCGTCACCAAAGATAGCGCCCACTATCTAATATTAACTTAACCGAAATATTAAGATCAACGTCCTTTTGCCGTTTTTATCGAAATAAGCATATTTGTTTTATGATCCAATGCCAAATAGACTTGACTTAAAAAGTTTTGTGTGCGATGTCGGTCGTTGGCTTGGTTAGATTTAGATTTTTCGTTTATTTAGCAAATATAGCATAAAGAAACTGTGTTAAATTTAAAGTGTAAATACGTGTATAGTTGCTAAAAGCATTTTTTTTTCTCGTTTTATAAGTTATTGATTATGAACCCACCTTTTTAATAGCTACTATATACAAAAACTAACTTTTTATAAATGAGCAAAGTAATATGTAGATTACACACATAGAAGCTTTCTCCTCCTTGTCCATGATCCTTCAACCCACGGAATCGGCTATGACCTTTTCGGGTAAATTTATTGAGAGCATTAATTCGCTTTCAAAAATTCTCCGAAACGATCATAATAGATAGATATATATAAAATTAGAGAAATATATAACAGGGACACGAGTTTTTAAATAGACATAACCAGCAGACACAGCATAACCCTTCTTTAATAGGGTAGACTAGTAAAGAAATCAGATACGCATCTATTACAAAACGTTAATGTTACCAAACGTACTTAAAAGCAATAAATATATATTAGTCCTATCAACTAAAGTGCATTTATATCAATGAGTTTAATAAACCTCAGCCATCGCGGTAGCTCCACTAAACGGTCTATTTATTAATCTCCAAAATAAGATCCCATTTAACCCTTTGGAATGTCGATGGATCACGTCAGTGGGGCGTAATAATGAACGCATTCGTTCACCCTGCGCGTGCAGTGGCGTCGGCGCCTCCTGCGCTAGTCCACAAGGCGCAACCACAAAGTTCATCGATCACCTCAGTTCGCGATCGACTGCGCGTGAGCGCAGTACTACGAGCTTTATTTAGATCAAACGCCGCGATCTCAAACAAAGTAAAAAGTGTAACCTAGTCGAGATTAGAATATAACAGGCGACATGGCTGCGGTTGGCATGGTGAGAGCTCATCAATTATAATGAACGCTTTGCGATAGGGATGGGATTTATTTTCTGGCCTGAAATAAATTTAAGATTATTATTGATCCTACCTAAATATATTTTACCAGCTACGCAACTGCATCAAAGTTATATATTTTTTGTATTTAAGCAATATGCATTTTAATATCAAAATTGAATTGTCGATATTTAACGAGTCAAATAATATTTCTGTATCAACTTGTTGTTCATGTATCTAAGAAAATGTGACATTCTCAGCCAGGATGAAATATCCCATGTTTTAATAACAGTAAAACTAGATACTATAAAAATTAGATCCATAACTTTATTTTTAGTGTGAGTAGTAACACCACAGCTGACCAAATAAGTAACTAGTGGTATTAGGTAATTTAAACATAAAAAAAAGTGTCACAATACAATCATTTTTATTCTACAAAGAAAGGATAAAACATTAATTGATAGTTACGTTTAATTATATATAATCCACCATATTATGCACAAAGTACCAGACACATTGTACAATAAAAAGGTAAAGTAAAAATTACAAACTAAAGAAAAAACACAAAAATACATAAACAGAGAAAAAGAAACACGAAATAAATTCAAATAAAACATATATGCCTAAAGAGTGGAAATGGCAAGCCACTCCACCACAAGACTGGATGTGGTGACGATTTCAGTGGCTCCCAAGAAAGTAAAAAATAACTTACAATTTAAAGTAAGTCAGCAGTCTAGGGCCGAAGTTCAATTATGCTGACATGGTGTACGTCAGCATAATTGGACTTCAATAGGACTCACGTAGCCTAAAACGCAACTCTGTTCTCGGATACTCTCGAATCCTACTAATATTATAAATGCGAAAGTTTGTGAGGACGGCTGTGTGGGTATGTGTATATGTATGTTTGTTACTTTTTCACGCAAAAACTACTCGACCGATTGCAATGAAGTTTAGATAGCTAAAATAGCTGAATAGCTGGACAACTGGAATAACACATATGCAGACTTGCGCGGGTGAAACCGCGGGGCGCAGCTAGTATTGTATATAAGAACTTTAGGCGGTAGAAGCAGTTCGATATTAAGTTTTTATGTCTTAGAATTTAATCCATTTGGTAATGGACGAAAATCTAAGATACAAAAGTCTGCAGAGACCCGTTCAAATATAAATACATACTCATATTTCAATAATACTCACATTTAAAGTAAAAAACATGCTGTATAATTAATATAATACAATAATACGTCGCTTAAATCAAGGAAATAAACAATATCCACACAAACACCACTTCTCGTGATAAGTGTCTCGTTAAAGTTATTTCATACTTATAATTAAAATAATAAAATGAATTAATTGAAGACAAATACGTATAATGACCATATTATTAATTATTGGCATTTGTATTTATTTACCGAGTCATATATAAACATGTAACAACTCTGGAAAAACAAATTTTAATATTTACATTTACATTTTAAATCAATATGTACTCAGCATCACTTCTAAGTTCCTATATCTAATTACACTAGCGGTCCGCTGCTGTTTCGCTCGTTGTATTATAATATTATCTTCATATACATAGCCTATAGCCCTCAGGGATCGCTTATTTGCACAGGTATCTAACCCTTTAATAGATACCCTTTTCTCAAAACTGTATGTGATATTCAAAATAAAAATAAATAGATTCCTAATCTTGAAGGTGATAGGTAAATAAAGTAAATTTTCTGTAGACGACGCGATTAAAAATACACTAGGGTTATCTGAGGCTATGGTGAACTATTGTTTATGCCTATTATCTGCTTATTAATAATAATAATGCCTTGGATGAGTATAAGTAAATAAATACGTTTCAAAATAAACGTCGAAAAAGAGATTTTTCAGCTACTGGTAACTATAGAACTTTTGTATATACGTATAATGATTATTGTATTGTTTCTTTCCTTTCTTGTTTCCTTTCATCTTCATTTGTTAATCTCCCCCATTTAGATGTGTTGAATAAAGTATATTGTATTATTTAGAAATTAAAAACTTTTCAACGGATTTTAAACGCGATTTATTCATTATATTATTAACCCGACGTTTCGAACACTTTAAAGCGAGCGTGGTCACGGGGAGACTAGACCGAGTCTCCCCGTGACCACGACGTGAAAAGTTTTTAATTTCTAAATGTATAATACTCGCGTGAAACCAAACACAAGAAAATACTATATATTGTATTATTATAATGTTGTTGTACATATGATATATTATATTTTAATCTCATATAAAGATATCCTTTTTTTATTATAGTGGGGAAATCTTACATAGATACCCATGGCCCCCGGGGAAGAGATCGTGGGTTATGTCGGATTCCTACCGACTAAAACCCCACTGTGTTCCGTCGAGCCACATAAGTGAAGGGGCCACGGGTGCTTGTTAGAATTCGTCCGCGACCCCCTCGGCGGCAGCCCATATAAAGATATCCTAGTTAAAAGTATTATATGCAACCTCTGCATTTTATAATAATTAGGTATTATTAACATTGCGTATGAGCAATTTAAATGAAAAATAAATAAAGTAAAATACCACTTCTCGCTTCGTAAAAACACAGATAACTTACTACTCATAATGTGCTTATTACAACTATAAGTAGCTTTATTCCTAAATGTGGTTACATATATAGCAAATATCCTGCGGTGTTCCAATAAAGTTTATTGCCCCAGCTCCTGTGCACTTGATGTATTTCACGCCTTGCCGTGGCAAGGTACTGACATATTGCTAACTTGTATCGCATACATGATTACACCGTGTTCGACAAATTGACGATAAATAATGCACTTACAATGTGCTTGTTTATATAGGTTTTTGTCAAGATTTTAAAGCTATTGTATGTGGTTGTTTGAATTGTGAAATAATAACTACAGGTTGACTTCGGGAGTAGTAAATGCTTATGGTATCGAAGGGAGTTTATTTTTCTGAGTGATAGAAATAATATATACATTACTAACTAAATTATATCCAATTAAAACTCATATGGAGTTCAGGATATATACATATAGTATATGTATGTATAGTTATCTAATTCTAAATTAACCTAATTAAGGGTAGTTCATTGTACAATTGATTGTTCTTGAGTTTTCTGTTGTTTTCTTTAAGATGAACTTTCGAACGATTCCTAAAATCATGTTATACCAAATCCGATTCTACATGAGGCATAAGGTTTAACGTTTAACTTAATATAATATTTTCCGTTTTCCCCCCAAACTGTCGTGAGATTTTTAGGTCTAGCATGTTCCTCTCTTAAATAATTAGATAGGTACCTACAACATTATAATTCGAGTTTTAATGTGCCTTTGATAATAAAACGCAGAGAATATTCACGTGGGTAAGTGAGGTTAGGCATTGCCACGGTTCGGTGATATGACACGGGTATGAATCCCGCCTCGTAATCAATCTTTTTCTAATCTTCAAAAATTTCTTATTTATAAAGCATCTAAATGCTACAAGTTAAAATAAAGGAAAATAGTATTTCTCCTCCCACCAAAAAAATGCGAAACCACTACCATCATATATCCATACATATACATTTATATCCTAAACAAAGAGCAGTCTTGTATGTGCATACAGTTTCAACTACTGAATTTAATCTAAATCGGTTCAACAGAACATTGTAACAAACAAGCTTTGATACATGAGTCAGGAAGCGATTATTATTGAATTGCCGCTCTACCATGCCTATTTGATCATACTAATTAGCATTATAATATATAAGTATTTTAAAATATTGTAGGTTAATAGTTATTATTTTCGTTTACGCATTTTTTCTTGTTCTTGTATCTAACGGTACTACATTCTACTAGTGAACTAAGTTAGTTCTAGGAACATTGCATCTTAGATTCTTTTGTACATTTATGGAGCTTGCTTGTGTATTTACATAGTGTTTTTTATAAATTTATACAAGGTTTCATCAGCACCACATCACAATATATTGAATAATAGAATGCATCGCCCGTCCCGGCTCCGCTCGGATATCAAGATTCGTATTTTATCCCAAGGGCACATTTAATGAGGATAAAAAGTATCCTGTCACCCAAGTCAGCTCATACTCTGTCGGTATCCCAAATTTCATCGGAGGCCTATTTCCTTTTCCTCACCCGTCCCAGTCCATTTCTTCTTTCCAGTCATGAATCCGTTCCTTTTCCCTTACCCACTAAAAGCGGGTAGCGCATTCGCAGAGGCACTACCTTTGCGAATGTTCATGGGCGGTGGTGATCGTTTTCCATCAGGCGAACTACCAGCTCAGTTGCCCGCTATGACATAAAAAAAAAATCCGTTCAGTAGTTTCAGTGTGATTGACGGTCTTGAAACATCCAAACAAATACACTTTAACATTTAGTGTGATGATTTTATTCCTGTTCAGTTCATTCTATAATATTATAAATTACCATTGATTGTATATTATATTTATTATAGAACTACGTAAGCCCAGGGTAACTGTGCCAGCAAAGCTAAATATATGAACACTTAACGCATTCAACTAATACCGGGAAGGAAAACATAATGTTATCGTCGTGTGCTTACAGCATTAAAAGCTTTGTCCGCGCGTTTGACCTGAATCCCGGCCAAGGTCTATATTCAGCATGTAAGTTCCTTTCCCTTTGTCATGATACTACGTTGTCTATAAGGAGCTAATTATAAATTAATAGAGATGTTAGTGAGCTTAGCGCGTTAAGCTTTATAGGCCTATTATTTGGGTATGTACAGGTATCGTAAATTTTCTGCAGTTTCATTAAATTCGAAAGAGAGATATGTTTGATTGAAGCCCCTAAATACTACTAAGTTTTGCAACAATCACAAAAAATTGTAATAATGATAAAATATGAAAATTTAGGTAACCAATTAGCTATTATCAATCAATTATTTAGATTGTTAACGTATAATATAGAATAAAGAGTGTGTTATATCATACTTTCTCATTGACTACCATAGAATAAAATTTTTGACTGACAACTTTGACGATATTTATATTGGTCCAGGAGCTGATGTTATAGATAAAACGAAGTTTTCTTTTGACAAAATAGTAAATACTGCTTGGCCCGCAAACAGGCAGGTCCGCAAAATCTCACTAAAGGCGATAGAAGCGTTGATAGCGCCACATATTAAAAACAAACAGGATAAATCAGTTACAAAACAATAAAATCATAAGGTTACAATTTGTAAACGAACAATCATTTGAACTATGACTCGCAGATATAAATTCAGTATATAACAAGGCAGTGTTTAGCTCAAGTCACGTTCTGCTGTGGCTACAATGGTTTACCTAGAATCAGACCGTTTAGTCGTTACATTGAAGAGGTTAATAGGACTAGGTAATGTGCCTTCGTCGTTATTATTTCTTTTCGTCGTCTTTACTTTCTTTTACTTCAGCTTTCTCAAATTTAAATAAGGTTATCGCATTAGTAATAAGTAAGTAGTAAGTAGCATAAATAAATCCCATATATTCTACTTTATCTTTATTTTATGCTGTGCGTTGGTTAGTTTGGATTAAGACTTAGCTATATAACGCATAACTTAAACGGCAACATTTTATCGTATATAATTGAGTTTGGTATAACAAAGCCTGCTGTAAATAAGCTATGTAAAATAAGCATATTACAGAGTTAAAATCTCACCCATATTGCTTTATTTCCACAAGAGTAAAAATAATCATATTTGACAGATCGAAGAAAGGATTAAGTACTTATAAAGAAAAGGAGAAATGGAATTGGAATCGATATTGTTAAAGAAATCTAACTAGATTGTTACCAAGAATCAGCTTGTGACAGTTTACGAAGGTCTATACTCTATGCACTTCAAATCTATTGAAAACTGAAGCAGAATAGAGGCTATCTCTAGCTCGCACGACATCTGAAATAATTTGCTTCTAGCAGTCTCCTATAATTTTTCACAGTAGAATGAACTCGGTCGAATGAATTTGAGTATGATTATGAATAAAAAAAAAAAATATTTAGACTACTTCTTAGTGGGAGGATATAAAGAATGTCTCTTACAAACTTATTGTTACTTAAATAATTCTACAAAAAAATCCCTGACATCCATAGCGGGAAAAGGACTATTTCCGATTCCAGAACCAAATGACAACAATTTCATATTATTATATTCAATTATTATTGAGAATCTCCTTCGTTTCGGTTAAAAAAAAAGGAAAGAATATGAAATATCGAACCAGTAAAATTTTAAGCATACAATATTAATATTACCTTTCTTGTCTTTTCTTTACATTTAAAAAAAACAACGCCAGTAACATAACTGGACTTATCTACATAGTCAGCTACGTAGCTGTCCCCCGGTGAAATAAATTTTAAAAACCGTTCAAGTCGTTTTGCGTTTATTGTTTACAAACATACAAAAATATTGTGTGTCAAATTGTGTGGATGTTTATAGTCATCATATAATCTAGATATTGGTTGAGAGTAGATTCTTGATCTTTAAGAATTTGCTAGAAACCTTTATTGCGTTATTATAATCTATTGGTAACTTATTATCTAAGCCCTTGGTATTATCTATAGTAACAAGCAAATTATTATGTTAACCCAGAATCTAGTTGAGAGAAAGATAGATGTTTTGAACGCCTGGTTAGCCTAGTATCTACTGTAGACGGCTGCACAATAAGCAAATATTTGAACAGTATTCTGATTAAACCTGACTAATATTAATAATTAGATAATATAATTTTGATTATAAGATAAACTGATCGAGAAGAAGAATTATACTACTGTTACTACTTCTGTTGTGATTTATATGTAAAAAAAATATATACACTGAGAAAGCTACAAGGAATAATTATTATTTCAAAAAACACAGCCATCTTCAAATTGTCAGAACTAGACCAAATTTAAATAGATCACATGGCAGGCACTAGCTATCAAACAAAAAAGAATAATAAAAATTGGTCCACCCGGTAAAAAGTTATGAGATAACAACACACAAAAATTACGGTAGTATTTACAATCTCCTCCTTTTTTGTAGTCGGTTGAAAATAAGTACATAACGGGGCTCAGAACAATAAATTATCATGAAGTCAAAACAAATTATATTTCAATACTTTCCTTCCTTTTGCTCATTTATATTTTATACCCTTTCTTTTTTTTTAGAACAGTTTTATAAGTAGTACTTTACATATTTATCTTACTTATTATCTTACCCGCGGTTTCACCCGCGTAAGTCCGTATCCCATAAGAATGTCGGGATAAAAGTTGCCTATATGTTATTCCAGTTGTCCAGCTGTCTACGTACCAAATTTTATTGCAATCCGTTCAGTAGTTTTTGCGTGAAAGAGCAACAAACACACACACATCCTTACAGACTTTCGCATTTATAATATTAGTAGAATATATATAAATACTTCATCTACACGATCACCCATGTTATGTACCTACTGACTAAGCTTCAACCAATTAAAGCTAAAGGTTATCTATCCCATCTGTAGTGTTACAAGTGTGTAATGTTGACCACGTCTGATAAGGCGACCCTCTTTATCACTGTTAGAAATCATTCTCGTATTTATTTAGTACACATTCACTCAAAAACTCATTTAACATAACTCTATCACAATATTTGCTTGAATGATAACGATGAAGATATAAAAATGCTTACCCTTTCCCCTGATTTTAATGTTTTAATGTGGAATTTAATAGGTGCCTGTTGTTACTGATTTGTAGGGATTATGATATTCTTTTATTATAATTACTATCAAGTCGCTTCAAAGTCTGCTCGTAATCAATTTAATGTACATAAATGGTAAAAAGAAATTTAAGTTGAAAATATTTGCTTCCAGAGGCCGTGGTGTTTGGTTGCGCTCCTGCTCATCGTGTCCAGTACACACACAGAGGCCAAAAATGTTACGTGAGTACTTTATTTTGCTCTTCCTATATTTTAAGTTATACATACGCTTTTGTATGTGGGATTCGAGCAAGTTTCAGCATTAAATGGGGCACAGGCTGCCCCCTTTTAATGCTGAAGGAAGGAGGGAGGATACCAGGGAGGGTAGCATACATCTACAAAAATGCGCGGGTGTAATCGTCGCATCAGAGGAAATCTTTTTCTTAAAAGCAATGCATTTGCATTTGCAATTTACAAGTCGAACTTCAGAAAAGAAAGGCTTTTCTAGGCTAAAAATAATCTTCGATTGTTAATAAGGGGAAAAGCAAAAAATCAAGTAGGTACCTAATAAACTAACTACAAAACTCGTAAAATCTTAACATAAATTGAATACTAGTATATAGTAGTATAATACTAGTAATAGTCACCATATACCACTAAGAGTTCTCAACCGGGCCACAAACGCCGCCACGAGAAGCGATTTGTTGCATGTGGTAACCACCGGCGTCAACCGTGTGCGGAGAGTTCATGTAAAATGTATGAAAACTGTAATAATCATGTCAGTGACGACATTTTGTGGTTGTGGCCGGTAGCCCATGTTTGGACACCCATAAGTGTACCAATTTAAACAGCGCCAAAGATGTGGGATACGTCCGTCTGGTATAAGTCCGTTAAAGGATTAATTGTTCGAATCATGTTTAATGGTTTATTTTCGCTTCCTTTCGTTATACCACAGATAATATAATACTAACTGGTTATACAATCTATTTTCTCAGCTTTACATATAATACTTTACGAGACTGAACTGAATTCGTATCAAATGCAAATTGTAGACTTATCTTTGCTTTAAGTATTGCAGATATAAATAAACGAACCCCTTAAATAAATAAACTTATAAGTAGGCATTTATATCTTAGTGTAAACATTACAATAAAACACTAAACTTAGGCTTGAGGGTAATTAGGTATAAATATCGTCTAAGTGATAAATTCCCAAAATATGTACAACTTGGTCAAAAATAATTACAATTCGTTGTGGCGATCATGGGTCATTTTTATCGTAGGCGTAAAACGTTCTCATTAAAATTTTATAGTTCCATTAGCATATTCATATTTTTATCACCTCAGTGAGAGGCACTTTATTTTGTATGAGAATACCTTCATTATAGGGAACTAGCCGTGCCCCGTAATTTCATCCGCATAAGCCAAGGGAAGAACTGGCATCCAAGTTTAAATGTTTGTTTTCTTTGGGGTTAGTTTTTAAAAGAACCTTCTTTTTGCCATTTTGGATGTATGTTTCAAATTATGTGTTCACTTCTACATCTTATTTTGTTTTTTGCTAGCATTTTAAAACATTTATTTTTTATCAGAGTTGTGAATTTTTTATGACGCGAATCGTAACAGAACATAATTATTTTTAACAAAAAAACTAAAGTGCCTTCAAAATGTCACAGCATTAAAATAAAAAATAGATTCAACAAGTTACATACGCAAAAAAAAATATACAATAGAATTGATATCCTCTTTCCTTTTTGGGGTCGGTTGACAATTTCATAAGACGATCAGTGTATATATTTATTTAAAATAATTAATAATTAGTAAACATCGCATACTGTTGCTCAAAAATGTATTACATTAATGTAAGAAGAAGAAAACTCAAAAAAATAACTTAATTGCGATTCATTAGAAACCTACTTCTGTGTACCTACCATGTAGACATCCTATCCTACTATCCTACTAATATGTGTGTGTGTGTGTTTGTTGCTCTTTCACGCAAAGACTACTGAACCGATTGCAGTGAAATTTGGTACGTACACAGCTGGGTAACTGGAATAGCATATAGGCTTTTTATCACGATATTCCTACGGGATACGGACTTACGCGGGTGAAACCGTGGGGCGCATTTCGTTTGAAATAATGTTGAGCAAATCGATACGGAATGTATCGATTAAATGTATAGATTTGCTCACCATCATTTTAAATGTCACACCTGAATTTACTTCAACACTTTTACCATACCTACTGTCTCGTTTCATTAAAGTTATCTAATAAAACAAAAACCTCATTCATTCAATTCAAGCGATGGGCATTTCCTACCTTACATAAACTTGCGACTCCCTTTAACACATACCAATAAAGATTCTTCACAACACATGACGTAACCATCACGTCTTGTTTAGCGATTGCATCAAGTGTTTTGAAAGTCAATGAACATATTGAATGTTCAATCAATTTGTATTGATTGATAGATAAACTCGTGTACGATACGATTATTGGTAGATGGATTTAAGAGGCTAATTAGAAACTTTTTATTACACTCAGAATAGGTTGCGCTTTGATAAAATTTCATTTTTTGTAAGACCATGAACAAATTAACACAGTACACGTAATATTTTTCATTACCATAAAGGAAAAAATCTATTCCTGTATCTTAAAAAAGCAAATAATATGGGTACTATTGTTTAAAAAGCTTTTAAGCTTTTACTATTTGCTTGTAGCTTAAAATTATGAAATGTTGTCAATTGAGCAACATATTAGTATTTTAATCTGAAATGCATTCATTTCATTCCTTGTCTGTTGTTTTTGTCTAAAAGATATTAGCTTTCCTCTTACTGTTTGAGATCCTGACAAAGCGTTTTTTCGTATTCAGCCAAAACGTATTTTCTTTCGATTTGAGAAAGATAGGTACAGAATTAGTTTTATATGGGTTGTATTAATTAATAAATTAATAATTTCTTTCTCAGACACGAAGAAATTCGAAACGTTATGCTATCACTTGTCCACCTCTTCCATGTATCAGAAATGAAACTGGATCGCCACGAATTTCGAGAAAAGGTTCTTGGTGACCAGCTGAAAAATATGCTTCAGTCTTTGGAGAAAAAACACAGAGCACTCGAGCCCTTGAACGGGTTAATTTCGCGTCTGGACGAACGAGTTTATAACGTGGAAAGTTTATTTATTCAGGTAAGCTCTAATTTATATATCTATACAGAATTATTAAAGGCGACTATTTTCCTACAAATTATATATTTTAATTACAAAATTTTGATAGAAAACTTAATACATAATTGAGTGTTGGAGTCCAACACGCTTGGGCAGGAATTGTGGCGCACCGGGGAAGGTACCACACCCCCACCGAATTCACCGTTCACTCTCTCACAGAAGAGGAGGCTAGTATCCTTTTTTTCATCCTTCCATTTATTTCCGTGGTCAATCCTTTCTTTATCCTTAATCCCTTAAAAGCGAACAACACATTTTCACCCTACGTACTGCCCTACTTCTGCAAATGGTCATAGACGGCGGTGATTTACAAAGCGAACCACTAGCTCAGTTATACGCTATTAGACAAAAAAAAAAGCCTAATACTTTATTATAGCGATTCCTTAATTTGTGTGAGAGAATAGCTGATGTGTAAACCTCAGAGTGATAATTAAACCTCAGGGTTAAGATTATCTCCAAAATTAAATTGTTAACGACGAATCGTTGAAAATAAATATATTTAATCAATAGACTATCAGCTAACCTTCTTTCGCTCAGAAAATAAACTAGTTTCTCATATTTTAGAAAGAAGAAAAAGAAAAGGCAAAGCAAGAAAAAACTCATGAAATGTTAGAAGACATACAAAAGTCTTTACAAGCACTCACAGCTACATTGAATAAGAACTTGAAGACAAACACAGCACCAGCAGACGTAGAAACAAATTTGACAACGGAAGATGATTCTATAAACAGGCGGCTGGATGTTACCGATGCAAAGTTGGATGCTGTTAAACAAGAAATTCTTAGTCTGAAGAACAGTCTGAATAAGGTAAATTTAAATAATATATCAGCAATAAAAGTTCTATTAGATATATTTTATTCAATAGCGAAGCGAAAGGACCATTTTGTAACGTAGGTTATACCCTCCGACTGCTATCCAGACGAAGACCACAATTCCGAGAGGAGCGGTTATAAAATAATTAAAAGAGAGCTATTTTTCAGGACGCTTTGCGGGCTTTGTGCGTAGAAATGGTAACAGACGTAAACCCCTTCGAGCGACACATAACAGAGGCTGAGAAATTACTGAACAAATATGAGTTGAAGCTAAATAAATACAACGAGACATCTTCTAAGATACCGACTGATTTTGTACCTTTGAACGAAGTTACGCTTGCTGACGAGGCCTGGCACAACAAAATGAGTGAAGGTTAATTAATTTATTATATTACTAGGTCAAGGACAAAAATCTATAGAAACATTACGAGAAATTTCAGATGGACAAAAACCTATAGCTTATTATTAAATATAAATTCGAAAGTAAATGTATGTCTGTCGGTCAATTATCTGTCTGTCTGTTTCTTCTTCACGCCCATACCACTGAACCATTTGAATAAAACTTAGTACAAAGATTGATTGGACCTGAGAAAGGATATAGTAAATCCTTGAAATCCCGCGCGAGCGGTAGCTATGCTAGTTTACCTCTGATTATGCGTGCGAAGCCACGGGCGGAAACCTAGTATTATATAAATGTTTAGACCCATATGTACATTGAAAATTATGCCTATTACATAAAAAGCATACTATAAGATAGATAGCTAACCAAAAAAGTCTCTTACGATCATAGGTATTACAGAAATTCCGTTGTTTAATTTTTGTAGCATTGCAATGCTAACCGTTTGTCCTCGAAATGCTAAAATTTATGGTCCGAATGCGACTCATTTTTGTGCAATTCATAATAATGTAAATGAATTCCCGACTGTTATCTAAACTGTTTAATGCAGTACAAAACGACGTTCATTCATCAAGTAACTGGGACATATTAATATTTTCTATCAGCAACGTGAATTTCATTTCGTTGACAATGCCGACAAGTAGACAGGCGCTCGTTAACACGGCCTGATCGACCTATATACTGGCGTTTCAGAATGTTTAGGCTTTTTATTCAAGTTTATATTTCAGTAAAACAGAAAGGCGAAAGTAGAACAGTATTCTAGCCACTACGGCTAAAACAAGGCATTAGCATTTTTTGTTTTGCTAATGGTCTTATTTAATAAGCGTTAACAATTTATTATTTTGTCGTATTAGTTTCCTTGGTGCAAGGCTATTTTATGATTGACATTTTGAATTGTTATTTACTTTTTTGTATTTCCTTAACGTACCTACAATTTATATAGACGGGGTACACGGGAAGTACAGGAATACTTAACCAAATACAGTGCCTCTTTTCTCTACAAGTATATCAATCCAAAGAATATGTATACTATATAAAATGCTTTGAAAAATGTGTTGAATGTTAGTAATTCATCCAACTAATCATTTGAAATTCTATTTTTCAAACTTGATCGTCATAGAGAAAAGGCCGTATTATACAATTACATTTATTTGAATGTTATAGTAATGGAGCGGCAAGAAGGTGAAATAAAGAAGATCCAACAATTACTGTCAAATGCGGAGAGCATGTGGAAGGACCTGCCCCGACTTGCGGATATCAAACGAGCAACCAATGATACCTTAGAAGCACTTGCCGTTACACAGTCTAATATTACCGGCAATGAAGATCACAGTAAGTATCTTGTTGTCAATTAATAAAATTAGATATATATAATTCGTTGATCCATCAGAGAGCAAGAGGGAAGTTTTTAATCTTTTATTTTCTGACGAATGCCTCGAGTCTAAACTACCGTGCCATTTATTTTGTTTTCACTATGCAATCTGACCACAAATCTTTTTAGCAATGATTTTGAGAGGTTTTGTTTGTAAATTCGACTATAAAAAAACAATCTTTGGGATCAACATCACTCATGCCTATTTATTTATTTCAGCTGTTAACAAAATAGTAACGAAATTGCGTGAAATGAGCGAACGTCTAGTGGCCACCAATAAAGATATTCAACAAAGCCTAACCCAGAGTAACACAATGAGCGAACAGGCCTACGACGATATACAAAAGAGCTATGACGCTTTAAGAAACGAGGTTGGTAGTTTTAACACGTTTTGAGCAGATTTTGTAGGCGCTTAGTGATAACTCTACTATAAATGGGTTGACCAACCCAAGGCGAAGGCTATATAGTAGTGCACATTATTAAACAGAGCTAGAGAAACACCTTCCAGTTTAATAAAATACTTCAACGGTCATTAATGTTATCTCGCTATAGCAGTTAGTCTGTGAAAATCTTAATTATTAGTAGCAGTTTTCGCATCACACACTTTTAAGGAGGAGAGAAACCTGTTCAAAATATAGTACTAAATAGAATAAACGAAATAAATTCACACCTTACATCCTTTTGAGATTCCTTTTTTCACCGGTCAAGGGAATTTTCGTCTAACTATAGATGTATATGCAAAATTTAGTTACTATTAAGGTTACATAAATTGTTTTCAGATTCAATCATTCTCAAAGAACGAAAACGTTATGCTACAAACCGCTGACGATGTAATTGCCACGAAAAAACGTATAGAATATGGAGTAAACAGAATTCTGCTGGAAGTTGGCGAGAGTATCAGAGGTCAGGGCAGACTTCTAAACAGCACCTTATTGAACAGGTATTTACAGTTTTTTGTATTCGAAAATAAACACCAAGAGCAATAGAAAAGCAACAAAATGTAAAATATATTTTATTTATTTTTTTATAATTTTTAATTGTGAAAAATTGTTATTATTAATAATGAAACAATTTTCAGGGTCGATCAAATAGAGAAGCAAATAATGGGCAACCAAAGTTTGGCCCTGGCCAATCTCACTTCCAAGTTTGAGTCTGAGATGTCGCAGGTTTGGCGGCAGATTGGCATCATGTACGAACAACTGACAGCTAGTAAGAAATCTATCGACAAACTCAGTGTAAGAACGATTTTAACAATTGCTTTATTATTTTGCTAATTTAAAGGCAATTTTTCTGTGCATATTTCTATTCTATGAATGTAAAAATCGCCCGGTAATTTCATACACCGACGCCGTTGAATAACAGTCTCGTTAATTAAAAAATAACTGCCATTATGACCCATAACGTGATGAACGCAAACAAAAATTCCATTTGCTCATACGGCATTATAGTACTAATCAACTAATAGACAATTAAAACCGGCAGGAACAAACCGCGCAATATGTTAATGGCAGCACTACGACATTGGACAGCATGAAAGATAAGGTAAACAGTAATAGCCTCTACGACTACTGTTTTACGGCTTATATTAATATTTAATTCGTATCATTCCCAGGTGGGCTTGATCACGTCACGCGTGTCCACGGTGGATGATAACTTGAATTATTTGCTGGGACGTCTGTCCCTGGTGGTACAGGAATTTAGCCAGATAAAAACGGGCTTGAGCGATGCGCTGGAAAAGTCGCACGCTGATTTACAGGAGGTGCAATCGAAAATTGCCGGTAGGTTGCGAATTAAATACGTTACGTAATATTAGCTTTGAAAAAGAAACAATATAACACTAGATCGACTGAATGAAATATGTTTGCAAACTATCGTAAACATGTTTTACTTACTATATAGATAAAATGTCTGTCTTTGTATGGTCTGGTTTATGTCAAAGGCATCTGAGCCCATTCTAAGGACTCCAACAACGTTCAATTACGGAAAACACAATAATACTTGATACGGACGAAGTCACGAGCATTCGCTAGCTATGTTAGATATTATTTTTTAATATGTAAAGCTTAATCTTTCTCTGTTTGTACTATGAATGTTAAATCATACACAAATTGTGAAATGTCTTTTCTCATAGTTAATTTATTTTTATAAATATGTGAGTAACGTAATACTGGCCCTAAGATTAATATTCTACTACAATTCCAGAGAACGGCCCTGGTCCGCACGCCGTCAAATAAAACCTAACTAGCGATATTATCACAAACCAAATTAAGGAAGATCTTATAAAATTAAATAACATTATCTGTAAGTTGACTGAATTATCTGTAATAAAATTTTGTATCAGTAATACGTCTTTCAATTGTGAAGCCCCTCGTATTTGCACCTACATTCTACATTCATGTTTTTCTATAAGTAAGATCCAATCCAATGAGTATACTCTAAATAAAGCGGTATCATTGAAGACACCACCTAGCTAAAGGTTTATCCAGCTCTATATTAAAAGAAAAATAAAACAAAAACAACAAATAAAACACAACGTAACTTTTGCAAATATTTAATCTCTTTCATAATTGTGGATCTATAATATTTATATTGTACAAGTTATATGTTACAATTAAGTTTTATCGTGACATTTCGTCACTTATGTGAGCTTAAAAACCAACTGTATACAACTGATGAGGGTGAAATCACTGTACAATTGCATTGGTATAAACGTCATTATCGTCTTAAATAATATACACACAAATTATTTGTCTTTCATCGTGTTTCGCTATTACAACCTCATTTTCCTATGTGCAATAACAGTTAAAACAATTGCTTATATAATTACATAATATCAAGAAAAAAATTTCGTGCCCTTATTGAATATTTCGTGTTCTAATCAAATTTATAAAACGCTTCCAAGAAATACAAATAATATAGTTTATATTGAATATTTCATACTATTAACTAGACGTATCTTCGTATATTTTAATATAAGTCCAAAATTATTATTTCCACTTAACAGTAAAATGGTTAAAAATGATATAATGTAATACATAGCAAAATGATGATTGTACATAGGTTGATATCAAACATTGGACAATTCCTAAAAGCATGATTATAGCAATCAAATAACTAGGGTAGACTAAGGAATTCGTTGTTGCAAAACAGCCTGACGGGACAATACAAGCTAATACAAAACAAACACCGCCCCGGGGCGTACAAAACATTTCTAAATGTAAAGGAATGTTAAATATAACAACGTAACAAATAGAAGCGTAAACTAATTACATGGTTTTAAAGCGAACCAGTCGCGTCGTTACAAATCTACCATTTACAATGTAATCGTATGTAAAACACATGAAATTGACAATAAAGTGCCAAACCATAACTAAAAGGTCGTATTACAAAGAGGCATATTTTCTGGCAGTGGCAAATCTAACACTCATACATTCGAACGTTTTATACATGTGAAACACTATATGTACATTGATAAATGTTTATTTTTATTTTATATTAATGCAAAAAATATTTACAGATATTAAGAAAGCACTTAACCATCCCCGACGCTACACCCAAAACCTACCGTTACGACAATCTAACCGTAGAAATAACTCTTGTGCTTACACAATAAAAAACAAATTAATCTTAGTAAATAAATAAAAACAACAATAATATCAAAAATAAAAATAGATGAACGAAACACCATGTATGGAGAGTAGCATTATCTCCTTAAAAAAATTATGGTGAAAATGATTTTAAACGCCCGAATTTCTTGAAAATTAATACATTTAAGGAATGTGAAATCATGATTCAACGATTAACATAATGAAGTCCTTATTAAAAACCGCTACACCAGCCCCAAGCTGACCACAGTCCCTCCCAATCGATTGTGCGTATATTCCATACTCGAGTCGCATAGGAAAATCACCCTCTGAACACCATGAGCAACAAAGAAAAAGAATATCATTGTAAAACCTTTTTCCGTACCGATTCCCATTCTACATGTGCCCAAAATATTAATCCATAATGATATAACGTCCTTTGAACCACTGAAATAAACGAGAACGTTTGAGCTAGCTGTTCCACAGCCAGCGACGCTTATGGTAAGCAATTGTATCCTAATATTTATAATTTAAACTCCTAACTAAGTTTTCAGTGTGATTGTGCAATACAGTTATATTCGTAAGAACGCAACATAACCCACTCGAAGCCGTCTGTATGTTCTCCAATGCATTCGGAAAAATGTCCTTTAAAATTACCAGCTACCGTCAATCCGTACAAAACCATACATCTATACTTCCATAAAATCTATATATTTGTCTATATTTCACTATGCCGCCCAAGGTTTCGAATCGAAGCCCATATATATACTTCAAATAGTCTAACTTGTGTCGGTGAGTGTCGAATACCCTAATACCGTTCACATATACCGAATACCAGATAAAATACATCTTCAGATACTAGTCTCGACCTTATGCTGGAACTTACATAGGAAGACATACAACTATACACATACGCCTTTAATATATGACGCCCAAACGCGTTTCAACCAAAATTGTAGCAGAAGCCAATGTCAAATGAAATAAAAGAGCGAATCGTGAGGAAGCAGAGTTCATTCAGTCGAGTCTAATCAAATCCAACGAATCTCCGATACGGAGCCCACACACGTCTGCAACTGAACTATAACCACCCCATAAATCCGAGGCACTTACATGATCTTAAGAGTAATGATATACTACGTCTAACTAGTGGTACCGAATGTAGCTCATTGTCATCCCGGGAAGGAGCCGTTGATACAACGGATGTGACACATTTAAAGCTATGGACATGTTTCACGTACTAATCGTTACGAGTCCTAACCTAGTGTCGGGAAAGAAGATAGCTATCATACACGTACAAAGAACCTAACTATATAACCTATACTCAGCCCTTAGCTTACGTCGACTGACCATAAACCGGTGCGATTACATACGAAGTTGGTGTTGCAAAATGAGTGTTCGATTCGATATAAAACTTCTAAGATAGTGACATGATAAAAATATTGTGTCTCCCTGTGAGCATTGAAAATATCTGAACGAGTGCAATAGTGAAAAATAGTCATATAATATAAACAAATACACCCGAAACTCGTACTCTAAACATAGTTAATATAGATAAAAGTAGATAGCACATTGACGTCAACCGAACCTACAAGCGGAATGTCCACGTCCACGCGTGTTTATGTACACATCGACACATCGCAATAACAAAACAACAATTATGTATAATTTTAAAATTGTTGCACATAATTATGTACAATTACAACGGATTCAGTTTACACTGAACTTAACATCGATAGGTTACCGCTTTGCATGGCACTTCACCAGAGATCGAGAGTCGGAATTGTGCTCGATTAAAATTCAATTCCTATAGAAACTTTAAAGAAATTAAAGGGTTTTTATTTCGTCGTACATCTGCAGTAATACGCGCGGCTGAACTCGGGTCTGCATATTTCATTTAATATAAACTTGGTTACTTTTGTACAAGTTTAACACGTTTGACCTTCACGAAACCGAGTTTATACATCAATAATAAGACTGTTCCACTTCTAAGTATGAAATGTGTATGAATTCTGAAGCAGCCTACCGTACCGGCCCTGTTCAAACTGCCATGCAGAGCTTTACAAAATATTAATCTTATGTACATATTGTCGCTCGAAGATAAGAATAAGAACTAACGTCTAAGTAAGCGCCTTTACACGGAATACAATCCGTCGCACTTGCAACGATTCGGTGGGATTTCTCGAAAGCTATTTTACACTTGCGTATTATAATTAACAATTCATTTGACACAAGTTATTGGGTAAACTGCGTTTAAATTATTTGAATACACGATCACAATCTTGTGGAAATTTTAGGAAGGATGAGAAATCTCATTATTTGGCAATTTCATCATCTCCAATCAGATAAAGTAATACACTAAAAATTAAAATGGCAACAAATGCATTCAACAATCAATAAGAAATCCTACATTAATTATAAAGAAACAATATCCTATAAAAGTGGTGACTAATGTGGTTAATATAATGGCTAACTCTGATTCAAGTGATAATGTGATCTTAGGCAGAAACACTACTTGGCTCCATTTTCACTTTTATTCTGCAATGCATAACTGGGAGAATGATAGCTAACGAGGATACAAGTCACATATAGGGGTAATATATTATTCTGGAATGCTGCCCTTCTTTGCAGGGTAAAGCAAGGTGAGGATGTCATTATGAATTAGGGCTAGAGGTTAATAGGCAAATAGAGGAAATTTTCGGTTCATTAACAGACTCTTACTAGAGATGAAATATAAGAAAAAATATTTTTTATAGCACAGCAAAAGAAGCTGGTGGGTTGCATGATGGTAAGGACTACCATAGATAGAACTACCAGGTGCCAGTGCATTATATGCTAGCTATTATGGATATCTTAAAATTTTGGGAACGGTCATTATGAATGACACCGCCTTGAAAATCTTCATGGGACTTGACTGTTGAAATACTTGACTTCAGAGCAAAGCTTCAAGAATGGACTATCAACACAATAGGTGACAAATCCATACACATCAGAGGAAAACTGTTTTATAGGATGTTGTTCCTCACAATAAGAAAAAATGAAATAGTATGTTGTTCTATCAGACCGTTACTTATCGACATTAAACACAAAAAATAAAAGCAAACACATATACAAATCAATTTAAAAATTCAAAGGATAGTCAAAATACATTACATAACCATAAAAAAATTCCATAACAATTTCAAATTCAAATGCGACTTAAGCAGGCACCACTTCACATCCCAATAAAATAATTTAAAACGACAATGTCAAGTCACTGAACGCGGTAAGGCGAGATCCCAAGTCACCCGGGACAGTATCCCATCCAAAGGCGCGCGTAGAAAAGGGGGATTTACCTCCTTGTGCTCTTGGAGGAGGGCCGCGAGTGGGACTGCGTGTGGGGGGTCGCGGCCCCCCCCCGCTCCTAACTGGAGCACGACGCCGCCGACACGGGCGACAGCGGCGAGTCGCGCGGGCACCCCGACAGTGTTACCACTACCTATGTGACAATCACCCATCAGATTCTAACATTTTTAATTCAGAATTCCCATCACATTGGAAAATTTTATACCTATATAACCTTTGGAAATTTCACATAAAAACTTTTGGTTACATTATCAAGTTTCTACCGGTATGAAAAGTTTGTACAATGTTATATTAGTAATTTTTAACTACAATATTATGTAAATCTAAGATTTCTCAATGTGAAACTAAAAATCCGTTTTAAAGAAGTCCAGAAGGACAATCAAAATGAAAGACTATAAAACAGCTTATTTATTTTCGCAATGCAAATAACTACACCATAACCCCACTGAGTATTCGAGCCCGCAACTTCACTTGCTTGGTACTTTTACTAATTCCAACTATAATATGTATATAGGAATCTACATTTGATATCAACAACCAGAAGACCAACAAATAGAAGTAATCATTACAAAAATATTGTATAAAATCCACAATACTAACCTTTCGGCTTCCAGCGTGATTTCTATGTTCACAGAGCCACACACCTTGCCACGTTCCTAGGTTTAACTTGCCATCTGTTATGGGGATAGTAAGAGACGAGCCCAGGAAACATGCCTTGACGTGGGCAGGCTGTGGGAAAACAAGTTTATTAATCCATGAGAATATTGGTGTAATTGAAAGAAAATGATATAAATTGTAGAAGAAGTAAAGAAATATATTGGACTTGTACATTAAATTACATTTTATTTAAATACCCTCTACATCATATTTAAGGCAAACGCTTGAAGCTGTGTTTATGTTCCAGTTAAGAGATGTTCCTGTATCCTCAATTAAAATCAACTATAATACAAAATAACCTAAAGATAGGCTACGGTTTGACAAAAAACCCCTGTACAAATCCCACCTCATGATCGAATTTTTTCTATTCTTTCAAAATTTCTCATTTATAAAGCATTTCAGTGCTATAAAACTAAAAATTAAATTTACCTAAAGAAATATAATATTCTATGCATACAACTTATATCAATTGATTTGATTGAAGCCATGATATTATTTATTATTGTTTCAGAATGAATTTACCTTTAAAATCAATCTGTAAAAACCGATAATTACAAAGCTAAGTGGTAAGAAAATTAGGTAATTATAAACAAATTTCTTATTGAATTGATTTCAGACATTTGTTTATGTAATTTAATTTTAACCTACATGCCACCCACTTAATAAGATTAATTTTATGTACTTTAGTTAATTACTTTATGAATTTATCTATTTCTTTAAAACATGAGGAATAATATTATGTTTTCAATATATAAATTTGGCCTTACCCATAAATTTAAAATATACTATACTATTTTAGATGATAATTAACTGCTTAAACCGATGCTTACTAATAATTGAAATAAATATCTCATCTCATACATTACTAATATATTTTAAAAAATGGGATGGTATATATCTCACTTGTTATTTATATGTATTGAATTCCTGGAACTAATTTTAAAATAACAATATGAGAAACTACTGGTCACTAATAAATAATTATACAAGAAAAAACACCTTATCATTTCATGGTCAACAGATTATAAATCCTAAAAGAATTATGAGATTATTATACATTTGGTAAACTTAAAGTTAAATGAAATATAGTTACATAAAAATAGTATGCAATGCATAACAAGCAACATGTCATATTGTTGTATAAGAACTCTTATCACTGATAACATACTCAAGGTCAAGGGTGCATTTGACATAACTTTTTTGTTTCAAAAAGAAACTCACAATTCTTTATGATTTTACCTGGAATAGAATGCCTGAATTGAATGTGAATTAGCATTGATTATTTGATAGACACCTAATGAAATACAAACAATAATACAGGTCAGAGGATCTAGTTAATATTCATTTATACATTAAATTAAATACGCAATATATGCAGTAATAATTTAAATAATTATAGAATTTTAATTTTTAAACTAACTATTAATTCTATTTGTTTATAAAAACTTAATCATCCAAAACTTGGCAATGTCAAAGAACATCAAAAATTATAAAGTTGTTTATTAAATATTCCAAATTCAAAATATAATGAATATATAAGCACTCGAAGTTGCAAAATGACACTTTACTTTGACGTGTGTAAACTTGAGAATATTATACGAGACTCACCATATCATCGGGACCTTCGCACGAGTGGCGGTAAGGAAGACCCTCCGGCACTATTTTGTTGAGCATCATTTCCATATCATCTCTAACGTCTGGATCCCAACTTTCGTTTAACGCAAGACTTGCCGAAGTATGCATAACTGGAATCGTTATTTGTATATGTGTTAAATGTTCAACACCAAAATCAACAGGGTCAGTATATGCACCATGGTATTATTTATAAAATAGCAGTAATAACAATTGACATGAAAAATACGAGGGAGGGAATGCAGCATCGGCTTTCAGTGGTGTCTTCCTACTCACTTTGAATATGGCAAAGACCGACGGCAAACTGCGACAACTCAGGCACCTGCTTAAGGATCTCTTCCGTAACCAAGTGTACGCCCCTGTGCTGTGGCCTCAAATTCAGTTTCCGTTGGAACCACGCGGATCCGATCTGAATTCCTCGGTTCGAGGCCATGTTTAATTTTTAAAAACGCTACAGAGTGACCGCAAGAATACAAACGATATTACACAACATCACTTAGCACAATCTTTACACAAATTAAACCACAATTATCATAAATGATACATTTTTGATCTTTAAATAGTAATAAATATAACGGAGGTTATAGGACAGATTCGACACCCTATTTTCTGCGGGAAAGTGAAACAGTCGTCAAATGAAAGAGAAGAGCGATCGAGTATGTGTTGTCATTGCTGAAAATCGAATATGACATTTAGGCTGCGTGAAACTTGACGATTAGCATCCTCACGCGTGATAATTAATACGGATCACGTGTTTTTGTTTATATATGCAATAGTTAATATGAAAACTAACTTTTTATAAGAACTGAAAAAATCCCTTTGGTTAAACATGCTATTCTAACGAGATCTTGACAATTACGTTTGAAGCATTCACACACTCGCATTTGTAATAGCAAAAACCTATTTGAGTTTATTATGCAGCCTCATGGTATTTGTTTTTATAACATGAATGTGAAAATTAAATACTCAAACAATTTATTATTACAAAATTTCTTAATAGGTATGCCTTAATTTAATCTACCTAAAATGTCAATCATTTTAATAACCGACTAATGGCAACATAAATGACATCACGCGGGAATTTTAATTTTAGTACCCAGTACTCGAGATATTCGAAATCCTTTCGACACATAAATATAATTATAAATTATGATTTACAAGATTACATACTATACAATATGTTTACAATGTTGAATAATCCTTTAAATTTATTTTTAATTTTGAATAATTTTTTCTGGTTGAAACTATTGACCCACTTTAGTGAAACTTATAAAGAAGTTGGGTGTGTCGAGGGTGGATAAGCGTAAAATAGGTGCGGCTATTAACCACTGCATGGAATTGGAACAATTAGTTTTTATTTCAAAGAAAGTATTTTGCGGGCACGACAGTCGTATTGTCCTAGTTTGTTTAACAAACTTTTGTAGTGCAATCATCATAGTTACGTACATACAATCACAATGGATCCCATAATGGATGTTATAAAAAATTCAGAGGAGCCGGAATGGCTTGAAAAAAGTGTAGTTGGCGAGCTTAGAGTATGGCAAATTATATTTCTCTGTATGGCTGGCGTGACTACTTTGAGTAAGTAAAATATTTAACACGCGCATTTCTACGTAATTATTAATTATATAGTGCATATATTGCTAACAACATCTAAGTATTTCATAGATGTCTACGAAAAAAATTTAATAATATTATTAAAAATAAAGTGGTCGTAAGAATTTTAATGTTTCCTTAGAGATAAAAAAATATCAATAACAATAATATATACATTTTTGTAAAAGTACCTCCTAACAACACGTTTACTTAATATTTCGACATTAAATAGCAAAAAGAATGACTGTCAAATTTAAGAGCATTGTACTTGGAAGATAAATATCTGCTGAAAATTTAGAGTAGCCGTCTGTGTCGTATCTAAATCACACTTAATTAATCTGGAGAGTTATTACAAAGAACTCGTGCTTTTATTAAAACATGAAGAGACTGATAGAAATCTCACTGTTCCTTTTCAATTTATTTGTAACGTTAATATTTTTTAAGCTACAAGTAAATAAGGTTAGTACCTACCTTATTTATTATATATAGGTATATACATTAAGTGCCCCCAGTGTTATATTGTATGCATATTATTATAAAGAATGTAGGTATACTAAAACAAAGTTAACCTACTGCCCTATATAAACTAAACGAGAACGTTTACTGGTAGGCGCACTTTAGTTTATAATTGCATTGTTATATATTATATACAAATATTAGTGATGGAATCATCGTAGTAGATGGAAGTCGTTAAAATTACACCTCATAATAATCTTAAGTAGCTAGCTTGAAAATATAAGAACAAATGCAAAAAAAAAATAATAACTTTTTCGCACATACACTAAAAGAAACATTTGAAATTGATTTTTGCGATGTTCTTTAAGGATTCCGGTGAAATTTTACACTTAAATGTGAACATAGCTTATGATAATTTGAATAAATTACTTTTTTATGCGAACAGTTGCAGTACGATCAACGCTTGACAATTTATATTTCAAGTTATTTTTTTTAATCATTTTTGACGTTTTCATTCAAGTTGTGATGGTGTGCTGCTGCTTCCGTTTCCGCATACCTCGCACAAAACAGCAAATAGAGGCCGATTACAAGCGGCGCAAAATAACCAGCAAGTTCAGACAACAACTTGAAACCATACAGGACTCCAAGATGGATACAATTTCTTTGAAAGACGGTGAAATAGATAATTTTCGTAGTAACAATTTTGTTTGTGACTCCTATCCGTTATTATAATATTCGTTACTTATCCTCGTATTCCGTAGATGCTTCTGCATAATGCATAATATACCGCTAACTTTTTTTGTTTTTAATTATGTAGAAGCAATATAAGATGGTACGATTTACATTCTGGCTTTTAAATTTATTTAACACTTACCAACATTCATCGCTTATGCAAGTATTAAAATTTGAAAGAATTCTTATAAGAAAACTGCATGCAAAAATTTCTAAAAATTCGCTTGCCACATCCGGGAATCGAACCGACTTAAATCTGTTAACATTAGGTATACACTATTTTCACATCGCTCGTAGTTACAAGGATTTCATCTTAAAATGCAGATTTTTCAAGATACTTAATATAATTTTTTCTTTAAGTAAAATTTTCTACCTAGAACATTAAGTACATATTGCCTTTACATTTTAATGTATATAATACCTTTACGCATTTTAAAAAGTTAGTATACTTTAGTTGTAAATATATCAAATTCTAGCATGTATTGTTTTATATATTCTATCCATTTGATGAAAAAGATACGTAACTGCGAGTCTTACACAACCCGACAATTCCGTATCTCCTAATGCAACTATTTACTGATTTGCAAAATAAATAGCACCGTCCGATAACATTGTGATAACGTGTCATTGCAATCAGTTTTATTTTTAACTAGCGTTGGAACTGTTGCACGAGAAAAGCCAATCAATGGAGGAAAAGCAGGGATCTCAGCCTAGTTCTATCGTGTCGCCACAACAAAGTAAGTTGTTACATAGAAAGTTTTGAAGTTAGAGTCCCGATAGCACTGCTTCCGTGGAATAATGCTGCGTCCATATAGAACTAATGAATCAAAGGGATTATATTGATTACGTTGAATAAGATAATATTATATGTTATCATGTACCTATTTTATTTGTAATTCATATCGCTTTCTTGTTCTAAATGCCTATTTAAAAGAGATGAATAAAGATTTTATGAGAGTGCTTAAAATCAACTATGTATTTACCAGCTACTCTTCTAATATTCTACCATAATGTATAGCAAATTATGTAGGTAACCGATTTAAATACTGGTCTGTTTAGCGTGAGATTAAGCACTACTAGTTATCAAATATAAAATGCACTATCATTTGCAAATACAGATATTCCTAAGCCTAAGAGAAGACATAGATAAGACTAGCTTTCCACCGCGCATAGTCAAAGGATAGATTGATTGACTATCCTATGTCGATTCTAGTGTCTAAAATTATCTCTGTATTAAATTTCATTTCAAATCGACTCAGTAGTTCCTGATATTAACGAGTTGAAGCAAATAAACTCTTCAGCTTTATATACTAATATATGATAGTTTGTCGGTTCATTGTAGACGATGCATTATTTGAAGCGATTAAAAATATACCTTTACCTTTGATTTACATAAACATCGCGAATGATGTTCAAAAGAAAATGTACATGTGCACTCCCCCTTGCTACTAACATTTCGGAAAGACCATTTGGCTGGAATCATTGTAGAGGTACTTATTATTCTGTGGTAGAGGGCATTTAGAACAATAACTTTATACAAATTGGCCGTCCCGGATTGAAAGTCATCGAAACTTTACGCACACGCATGTGTGTGTAAAGTTCACCAGAATGAATTTTTTGTCTTCTAGGGGGCTGTCCATTCATCACGTGAGGTTCGAAAGGGGGGAGGGGTATATATAAAATCACGAAATATCACAGAGGAGGGGGGGGGGGGGGGGGGGGTGTAATAATATATGATGTGTATTTATTTTTTCGGGATACTGAATTCTTGTTTAGTTGAAATACGGTAGATTGAGAGAGATCTCTGCGTAGTGCGCGATTATGAGTTATGAAATTTTATAAGTTATGAAATTGTGTAGTTACTAGAAAAAACACGTGATATAGGAAGGGAGGTGGGAGGTAGTCTTAAACCTCACTATGTATCACTATGGAAGGTGAAAAAAAGTCAATTGATTAATGGACGGCCCCTAGTGGACACGACAAAAAAAATTAAAAAATCACCTCACATAATTTATAGTAGCACCCTAACGGTTTGTAGTTAGAATATTTCTCCGTCTACATTTACGCAAATTCCACATTAAAAATGTGATATAAAGTTGATATCATCTTAATTTGGTTGTATCAAGTGTCGTGTTATACGTGTAGAACTTTGTTCAATTATTTATTTTACGACTGACAAGCGTCGTAAATAGGGTTTGGTAATGATCGCTCTGTCAACAATGTCGTCTTTATTTACTACTAGCTGTTCGCCCCGGCTTCGTCCGTTGTACATTTCCGGGGTTTTGGGTATCCTATAGCACTCGAGAATAATGTATCTTTCTTTTGGTGAAACAAATTTCAATATCAGACCAGTAGTTTCGGAGCCTTAGGGGTACAAACAAACAAAAAAACGTTTCCTCTTTATTATATTAGTATAGACTAGCTGGAACCCTCTGCTTTACTCGCATGAATCTATCTCTATCTCTGTACCAAATTTCATACAGATCCCAAGAGGTTTTTGTGTGAAAGCGCAATAAACATCTATACATCCATTTAACGAACTTTCGCGTTTATAATTCAAGTAGGATTTAACGACTATTTAGCTTTCACTATTTGATTGTATCGGTTTAAAAAATACAATATTTTATATTTTGTTTATGACTTTCCTTACAGTTTTAATTACGGTATATAATTTTATATTTGATTAATTTCTAATATATTCGATTCGATGTTGTACTACTATTTTTGAAATATAACACATAAAAAAATTGTGGTATATTTTTAACGAATAATAAAATACTATACTTACATTAATGTTCTGTTTTAATTTACACATGGATTACTCGGACATATCTGTTGGTCTTCTAAGTTATGTTGCGAAAAAATTAAAAATAGTACAGTTAAATAAGTACGTACATAGATAGGGTTCAATTATTATAAATGCGATTCAATAATTTGCTTAAAATATCCAATATTTCTGACATTCGATTGAAATTGATTGAGATCTAATTACCTACTGCGTAATATAATATTTTAATTTTATGTTCTTTCCACATCAGGTTCCCTGGAAACCTCACTCCAGCCAGATCCCAAATCGGAGCCACAAGCTTCTGGGGGACTCAACTTCGTCAAGTTCGCGACCAAAGTGGCCAACTTGTCCAAGCTGAGCCAACCCAAGTCGCCCACGTCGCCGAATGCACCCGCTAAAATGGACTTTTAATTACCTTTTTCGTTTATTTTACTAGAGATTGCTATATTATGTACTATTGATGCATTTAAACTTTTAATGTATTTATGCAAGAATTGTTAGTGTATGCATTTATACAATGAAACGTTCTTAGAAGATGAAATTTATAATAATAATATGATAGTTTAGTAAAAAAAGAGTACTAAGAACATAATGTTTTTGTTGATTTAAGAATTATTGTATTTTGTAATAAATAAACAAATTTCCTGCATTAAGATGTTTTGTTTAATCTAGAAAATAAAAAATACAGTATAAACGGATTTTAGATCACAAGATTAATTACATATTCACAAATAACTTTAGTATCCGCAGTTTACATAATCTCGCATAAAACTGACAGTAAAAACAATAGTCGAATTGTAAGCGATAACTTTAAAGCAACATTTAACTTACATTATAATACATAAATAATACATCTTGCAAATAAAAAATTACATAAAATTCAAGTTAGCTACATAATAATATTATTTTAAATAGTTTAAATTGTTTCTACACGCTCATCGCATTCCACTCAGGGCCTGTTCAATCTGTCATGATATATTAATATTACATATTTGTCGGCGTTTTGTTTAAAATATGACTTAGTTTTATACAATCCTTTGACACCCGGACGATAATTTAAACCTAAACGTTCAGTCCATGAGTCGTCATTGACACCACAAAACACATTTTCACCTATTTCTAGAAGGTCTACACAACTAGATTTACTGTTGAAGTCATCTCTGTTAGGTGGGATATTAGTTTTTCATATGTAATTGCTGTTCAAACTCGATAAGCCGGAACGTAAAGCGGATGGTGTTCATTACAAACAAAGGTGACCATTGCTAAAACCCAGCCGTGTAGAAACTTTTAAATAACTACGTTTCAGAAATTTGAATGAACATTACACACGATGTCATTGAGCAACCTGAAATATTCCAGTGCGAAACATCACCATAATTAATATAAAAATGTGTCCAGAATCTATGACGCTACGTTCGATTTGTGTGATAAAATTTTATTAAAATTCAACGAGTAGAGCGCGAAACAAATGCGAATGGAACATCGAATTGCACTTCTAAACATCGGTACGACGTACCGAGGCCTAATCTAGCGACACTAGCTGATTTCAAGAAATCGGAATCATCGAAAAGTTTCTCGGTAAATAAGGCCATATTGATCCAAGTCACTCGTCTATGAAACAAACTATCGAGATATTTATACACTTTCACTTACACGTTAATAATTGAATGCGACCTACCTAAAACGTAAACGAGTTCATTTCATTAAAATTATTATTGTTCGTATATTGCAACTATGTATATGTAACTAATACACACGAAACAAAATTTTAAGGAATCATCCGTGGGACTTTGTGCAATACCTGTCTGACGTCCGGCGATATACATTTTTACAAGATTGCAATCGAAACTATATAGGCTACGCTATAATACATAATAATATATTATATACCCTATACGAGGATCGGTGATTGCGTCACTTACAACAAAATTACATAAGCTAAACAAACTCACAGGATGGACACTACTGGTAATAAACGTTATCATTTGTCAACGTGTACACTCAACGTCAAACTCTAAATCGGATGTACACCGGCCGCAGTGGGGAAAACAACTGACTTTTGACGTTGACTGTACACATACAATAAGAATTAGGAACCCGATTCGCGAACGCAGTGCCACCTCTATATAATATAAACTCTCATAAAGAATAATTTTGTTAACAAGTCTACAGAAACATTTTGATCACTAGGTTAGGCTTTACAGGATAATAAATATTTGTTACAATGTGCACATCTCACAAACCAATATGATACATCCAGTATTGAGCATAATTATTTGGCAATTGATGGTATTGCAACGGATAAATAAGTGTTCTATTCACAGCTTTGTGACCTGATTTGTAGTATGTATTTAGTTTTCAATGAGTACACGATACATTTAATATTAAGAAATACGCACATTGTGGAGTCATATTGTTGATAACGCGCTCATTCCTATAACATTGATGTCTTCTTGTACATAAAATAATACGTAGTACTAACTGGGGTATGTTAACTGATAAAATTGCTTCTAAATTACAAATTTCAAGTGTAAAAATTTTACAAATTTAATGTGACATTAAAAAAAAAAACAAATGAAACAATTATAAAACCTCAAAAGCGGATAAATCATCCGTGCTCATAAAAAAACACCACATGGATAACATGAGATCGTTAAAATGAAAATTTACAGACGGAATATAAAATAAATACGGTACGTTTGAACAATGTTGCAACAACACAATATGAATGTAGGGGAATGACCGCGTCAGGTCGGTGCGGCGCCCGCCGGCCGGCGGCGCGCGATCAGTCTCGCCTCACGAACGTTCTGCCACTGGAACAAGCGTTTTATTTACTTTATTTTACACTTATATTTACGTAATTAATTCTCTAGCTGATTTCGGAGGGTCATCTAATGGTTGATCTGAATATATAATCTGTGCGTTTTAAACAAATGTCGCCCTAAATGACTGGACGGATTTTAATGACATTTATTCTGTGTCCTTCAGGCGGATTCGAAAATGATTTAAATTTAACAACAAACAAACAACTTCTCGTTAATTGTATTATAGTATGGATAAGGGTGAATATAAAGGATTTTTGAAGGAACACCGTAGCCTCACCGAGCTGAGCAAAGCTTCAACGAGGTATCTTATATATAAAATTCCCGTGTCACAATTTCAGTTACCAAATCATCAGAAACGGATGAACCGATTCCTATGAAATTTTGTGTGCATATTGGGTATATCTGAGAATCGGCCAACATCCATTTTTCATACCCCTAAATGGTAAGAACAGCGTCTGTCAGGTCAGCTGGTATACATATATACTCACGAGATGGTTTTCCGCTCGGTGGGCCGGTTGGCGGGCTGCGGGCGCGCGCGGTTCAGCACCTTGAGCAGCTCGCCCGCCTTGGCGCGCATGCGCGAGTGCACGTACACCTGCGCGCAACACAGCGACACTCAGTGTACATGTATTTTATTAATACAACTAGCAGTTCGCCCCGGCTTCGCCCTTGGTACATATATGGCCCTTGTCACTCAGCGAAGTTGCAGTCTACTAATGGTGAAACAATTTTTAAAAATCGGTTCAGTAGTTGTTGAGTTTAGCTATCACAAACAAACAAATATACAAATTTTTCCTCTTTATAAGAAATCGTTAATCACCTTAGAGCACTTGATGTGATAATGCAGATAGTCTCGGAACATGTGCAGCAAGTCTATGGTGTTGTCGCGCGCCGCCTCGCACGTGTGTCGAGGGAACAACACTGAAAAATTGCATTTTATTATATTATTTAGAATTTTATTTTTTTGATTTTCTTCTACTCCACTGCAACTAGATATATATCTACAATGAAACATACAATTATAATTCAATATTAATTTTGCGTAGCTTTGCAATACTTGGCATATTAAATATTTAATATTATAGATATTATGTTACGATTAAAATGATCGTTTTTCCCGGCTCTGGTTGTAAAAAGCTATGAGGTGACCAACACACTGTATTTTTTTGTCCTTTTTTGCACTCGACCTCTTCTTTTTATTGAAGTCGGTTGAAAAGAAAGAATGGGCATAATCTTGCATTCAGCTGTCCAAATCTAATATTATGTATCGTTACATCTTGATGGTTCATGCTTTACTTTGAATTTAACTAAATTACATAAATCACGACAGGACAACATGTCGTAAATGTTGTAATTAAAATAACTTCAAAATTAATAAAAACAGAGCTAGTGAATTAAGTGTATTTTATTTTCACAATTTAAAACTCATTTTTTAAATCGATAAAGAAGTTTCGGAGCCTGTTTGATTCAAACAAACAAAAGTATTTTCTTATATTATATTAGATGTACTAAAAATACGTAAGCCGCCAATAAATAACGCCAGAGCCAACACGCTTTAAATTCATTACTTAAACAATGACGTAACATCAAAGGCTATAAATAAATATAGCATCATACAAAGTATTACATTATTATAAAAATGAGAATGACGTCATTATAGAAACAGATTGTTTCTCATAGAATAATTCTTTCGATCATGGAACAGGTAATTCTTGTAAATTTTCAGATAAAATAAAATTTCTCCTGTATTTTATTCAAAAGTCATGTGTTGTTATTTAATTCAAATATTTGATAAATAATTTAACCACAAAAATAAATGACCACAAAATTGAAATGCACACAAACCATTTATTAGCAAATACAGGAAAATGCTAAATATGCAGAAATAAATTATAACATTATCAAAATATAATAATAATACTGTATTGGAACATTACTATATTATAATGCTCGATAAACCTACATCTTCTGTATTTTAAACAATGTTTGTTTATGTACAGAAGGACACATATTAATAAATTTATAATTTTGACTACTTAGTCTGTAAAAAAATTATTTTTAGTTGCATTAATATCAATAAAATTATAACTACATATCTTATACCTTTAAACGAGCAATTCTTGTATATATGTATATATATATATATATAATTGGAATCTCGGAATCGGCTCCAACGATTTTCATGAAATTTAGTATACAGGGGGTTTCGGGGGCGATAAATCGATCTAGCTAGGATTTTTTTTTAGAAAATGTCATATTCGTGTTTTATTCGTGTTTTTTTTTCCTGACATCTATTGGTGAATAATAATACTATTTTGCTTAGTAGATAGCTGGACAACTGAAATAATGTCATATTCGTGTTTTTTTTACCTGACATCTATTGGTGAATAATAATACTATTTTGCTTCGTAGATAGCTGGACAACTGAAATAACACATAGGCACTTTTTATACCGATATTCCTACGGGATACGGTTACGCAGCACGCTTACGCGGTTTCAACCGCGGGTCACAGCTAGTATAACTCTATAAGATATGTAATAAATACTTTGATATAGTATAGACTCACCGAATGTGACATAGCTGATATTCTCTCCTACTTTCGCATCTGTGTCTACAAGCTCTAACGGTGGCTCTTTGTGTGAAAATAGAACCTGAAAAGGAGTTTCTTTTTAAAGAATTTTGCAAATTTTTATGTACAGAACTTAATTGTGCCAATACAATGTTTCAGTACATATGTCTTGTTTGTTTATAATTGCAAAAAAAAAAAAAAAATTGTCTTACATAACTAATTACAATGAAAACAACATGATAAAATGAAAATTTTAGAGAAACAATTTTATTTAATAATACATACTAATTTATATGGCCAACAAATCTTCCAGACAGTTTAGAAAAGTCACTATAATTTTTATTACTGTGTAAATTTTAACAACTTTATTTCTTGGACCATCAAAATTTTCTACTAAACTCTCTTTATGAAGTATTAAAAACAAAGTCTACGACACCTGTGGGGCGGTATGTGAAGCTCTTCTGCCCTCTTTGAGTTCCTGCATGAAAACCTTGCCGATGACCATGTCGTCCTCATGACGGAACACTGTCGAAAACACCACCGTCACCCGATCCTCTTGTGCTTCTACATAACTGCAAGATAATATAACTTATACATGTAATATTATTATTTAAGCTTACTTGTCTATATAATCCATTAAACATAGGATATCACAAAAGAAAATAATCCATACTTAGTGAAGAATAATATTTAGTTATTGTAAGTAAATCTACAAACTGAACTTACAAAAACAGTGTCAGAATTAATCCAGATTACGATTGTACTAATTAATCTAATTAGATCTGTATAAGTTGAGTTATATGAAGCTATAGAAGTTGATATGTGATCAAGAGATGATTACATTTATAAACGACAATAAAAAATAATGTACTTGATTTAAACATTTGTATGAATTAATTCTTAAGGTCTTTAAGCAATTCAACAATTATTCACATTTCATTTCAAAAGTGATTTCATTTTAATGCATTTGGTATGGAACTCTGTATTAATTACTACCATATTTCACACATATGCAACTATCAGTCATTTATAATTGTATAAATGATTTAACAATCAGAAATCACGAATGGGATTATAATTATGATACTAGTGGCTACCCCAACTTCGCCTGTGGTACATATGTAGTACCTATATCTCTAAGTAAAGATGCAGCTTTCTAAAGGTTAATTGAAAACACAAATGTTTTCTTTTGATAATATAACTTTAGAAAAATGTAGGTATAAAATAAATGAAGGTACAGACTAATATAAATGGATGGAATGCAACACATATTTCAATTACAATTCAAATATTGTTAAAGTTACATACAAAATAGGAATAAATAAAAAATATTTTATTCAGTATCATCAAAAACAATATGTCAATGTGCCTTTTATCAAATTGATAAAATTTATACAAAAATGCCTGGAAAAATATTTTAGGAAGCAATCAAAAACTCACAGTGTTTCATCCTGTCGGTAGTTGATAACGGCCCGCTTGTGACTGACATCACCATCCTCCTGCAACCTGAAGTAGCGCTCAAACACTGATGCAAAGCAGTTCCTCTTCAACAAGCCGACCTTCTTGACAATCGCCTCCCAGTCCTCCGGAATGTTCTCCATGTCCAGTAAGACGGATACATTGTAACCTAATGGCAATGTAAATCATAAGTTTAAAAGTTTCCTTGTTTTTAACACAAAATACTGAAATTTTTGGTTTTATAGCATATAGAGGGATCACAGGCAGGTTGAACCCCGCATCATAATCAAAGATTTTGTCTAATTTAAAAAATTAATCTTCTCTGTGGATATTTTTTGTCACAGAAATTATCAAATTAATAAACTAAATAAATATTTTTATCATAATAGTTTTTTTACTTAATTTTTTTTTATTATAGAGAAAATGTTTTATTCATGCAATAGTAATTAGAGTTACATTTTGAAATTCCTATCTTTTTTTTTATCACTGAAAAACAATCCTACAAAAATAATCTAATCTATCCCAATGATAAACACATCAAATACTTTCAACATTGTGTCAATATAATAATTCTTATTAGCAACTGGATACCATAACACTCAATTCATATAAACATGTCATTGTAATGCGAATTCCTTATGGTTCTCGTTACTTTGCATTGTTAAATTCCTCAAATTAATGCTCAGTTTACCATAAACAATACACAATATGTTACTTAACCAAACCAAATAGTTGTTTGTATTTATTTCTCATGTTTACAGAATGATTAATAAACAAATTTATAAACTTTATCTCACAACTGCAGTGTTATTTAGCATGTTTGGAAAATGGTCATGTTTAAATTTAGCTTATCTATTTACAGTATAATTCAGAAAGTCATACTTCAACCAAACAATTTTTTTTTAATTAGCATAAAATCACCTGTCTCTGTTTCAGTGAGGAGGGGGCCATACACTCTTTTGAGCAGTTCATCCGCTCCATGCTCCTCTAATTGCTTGTAAAACTTCAACGATATACTAACCTGAAATAATTAATAAGACCCATCATAATCATAAAACTATATAAACAATTATCATGTGTTATTCGATTAAATTATTCTGAATGTGCTTACTGCACACAGCTCAAATGAGTCAATACTGATAACAGCATACACCACACTTTTTATAATTTTGTTAAATTAAATGTTCAATGACCTACCCTAACTTTGGTTTTATCTCCATTGACATTGGATATATGAAAAAGTACTCCATCAAAATCTGCTACGGTCACATCTATGGACTCAGGCTTTAAACTGGAACAAACATTTAATAATTAACATCAGGTCAACATTGCGGAGGGAAGCTAGCTGTACATTCAACTTTGTTGTCTCATATATCACATACATTGAATACTTTAATTCGATGGGTATTCAAAAACATTTTATAGGACATTTCCGCACTTGTCGTCAATACCTACAAACAATATGACTCATCATCGCTGATACAAACCAACTAGCGTCATGATCGAAACTTTATTTATGGAAAAATAAACCATGAATACGTCCTGTACTATACCGAAACGATTCGAATTTTGCATATTCGGTGGCCAACGTGGGCCCACCCTGTGTGATAATATTTGACAGTTGTCAACTATTTCCGAAAAGGGGTTATAGGCAGGACAAAATTACTTACATTAATAACTTGACACAGTTAAATCTAATAAAATACCTCACAATACGCTAAATCTTGTCCACACACATACCGCACATAATGATTGTAAAAAACAGGTAAACTTTCTAAGCGTAACGTACTCACCGCGCCAGTGCATTTTTATATTTAACTGTTAATGTTTCTTCTATAATTCTATTATTGATCTCCAGCAAGATCATTATTTAACAATTTATAACCTACAGTTTTTTCATAAAATTAACACTTTATAGCACCTTCATTTAATAATTCATACGAATTATCTTTAAAATGACGACCGCCCGCACACAGATATCTCTACGACAGAGAAAGAAAAGGAAGCATCAAATGAATGAAATATCGGTCAAATAACCATAGACTATACTCTTGCAAAATCGGTCTTTTTCGAATTATAATTAAATATTAAATGGAAATTTCTTGTAAGCAAAGACTAGTACTAAGCTGATTATTTAAATTTATTATATCTTCATATTTAACTACAAATTATTCTAATATATACCTTTCTTAGTAATTTATATTTAAACTATGAAATGTTGTGGATATTTACAAAGAACAGCTATTTCAACATTTAATTGTATATAATATAGGTTTAACATATATTTATATAGGTATATAATTGAATTTTATGAACTAAAATATTTTCTACTGCAAAATGCCAGAGATATATTTTTTAATTATTTATTATCTATCGTAACAATCAACTTCACTCCCAAATAGAGTCGAAACGTCAAAGTAATAACGTGAGTCCAGTGTTTATTTATTTTTGGGAATAAAAATTTATACAGTATATCATTAATAAACTAGGTACATATGACCTACATAACCTAAGGTATCTACAATTACATAAAAATGACAAAGTGATAGTGCGCTAAATTACTTATCAAAGATGTCGAACCAAGTAGCTGCATTTGTAGCGGGTTTAAAATCTCGAATTGTGGATGTTCAGACGAAAACGGCTAGAGAATTATATCACTATGCTAAAACTGAGTTACGTGAAGTTCCACAAGAAGAGCTTACTCAGTTCCTTGATGAGTTTAATCACCAAATATTTGAAATGGTTTCTAGCAATGATGTTCATGAGAAAAAAGGAGGTGTACTGGCGATAGGTTTGTTAATAAATATTATATTTACTTTTTTTTTGTTTTTTTAACGTCATCTTCGTAATAATTAAGTAAAACGTATATTTTTCAGTATGTCTCATTGGAGGTGACTGTGATACTACAAAAACTAGAATCACTAGATTTGCTAATTACTTACGAAATCTCCTACCTTCATCCGATGTAGGAGTAATGGAATTAGCGGCTAAAACAGTTGGTCGTCTAGCTACAGTTTCTGGGGTCAAAAGAGCTGAATATGTTGAATTTGAAGTAAAAAGAGCATTTGAATGGCTTTCTGAAGAGAGAAATGAAGGCAGACGCCATTCAGCCGTTTTGCTATTAAAAGAACTTGCTATTGCTATGCCAACTTATTTCTATCAACAAGTTTCTGGATTTTTTGATCATATTCTTGTTGCTTTGAAAGATCCTAAACAGCAAATAAGGGAAGCAGCTGCTAAGGCTTTAAGGGCTGGTTTGGTAGTGACAGCGCAGCGTGAAACTGCAAAGCAATCTACAGCAAAACCGCAATGGTACATGCAGTGTTATGAAGAAGCAATGCTGTGCTTTGAAGATATCCCAATAAAAGAAAAGGGTATAACTAAAGAGGATCGAGTTCATGGTGGGCTGCTAATTTTGAATGAATTATTAAGATGTGCTAATGCAATTTGGGAGAAAAAATATACACACTTAATGAGAAGTATTGATACCCAAAATGATATAATAGTATCAGATGATATTATTTTTATTAGTTCAAAGCTCCACAGTCCTTCAGTAAAAAGAGGTTACTTGTGTGATGGATTTAAAACAGAAAATGTGCAGTATCCAGTGCCTATATATGAATCAGAAGTATGTAAAAAGCTTTTGTCTGAGAAAATTGAAAGGATTTGCCATGGTATGTAAATTTAAGTTTCTTTATTTGTAATACTGTTTAAGCTGTCTTAATCTACTTTATATAAAGTTGAAAGTTAAGTAACTTACACCACTTTAAGCTCAAGAATAATTTTGATAATCTTGGGTTATTTTGGACGTGTATCACTTGTATAAGGAAGGCTGGGTAAGCGGCTAGTAATTAAATAGAGACATATATTTAAATTCAGTAATTGATTTTTGCATGATAATATATTTATATAAAGATGGGATGTGTCTCTGAGTTTGATATTGTATTGTAGAATATTATTATGTTTATTTCAGATGTGATGGCTCAAAGGTTGTTGAAACTCCAAGGAGTACCTCAAACACTCCTTGTTATAATCCCAAGATTAGCTGCGTTTAATAAAGATTTGTTCTTGAAGAAATATCTAAATTCAACTATGCATTACTTATTAACTTCAATACGGAGTAGAGAAAAGGACAAAAACATGGCTTTTACAACACTTGGCCTAATGGCGGCAGCTTTAGAGGGTGATATTAGAAATTTTATACCAAGAATTATGGATGTTATAAAGCAAGCCTTGCCTGTAAGAGATACACAAACAAAGAAAAGGATATGGATTGATCCATCTATATTTGCCTGTATAACATTGTTAAGTAGTGCTGTGAAGGATCTTGTTGTAAGAGACATAAAAGAAATACTTGATGCTATGTTTGCAACTGGTTTAAGTCCATCATTGACAATATGTTTAAAGGAATTGAGTGAAAATTTACCCTCGCTTAGAACAGAAATATCAGAGGGGCTTTTGAATATGCTCTCTTTAGTACTGAGGAATAAACACTTTTTACACCCAGGTGTGCCTAGAAGTTTAGAACAGCAGATGAGTAATATGAATCTTGCAATGGAACCACAGGATACTGCTAGCATTGTTTTGGCATTGAGAACTTTAGGCACTTTTCATTTTGAAGGGCAACACAGTTTACTAATGTTTGTCAGGCGATGTGCAGATCACTTTTTGCAGAGTGATCAGCAAGAAATAAGAGTTGAAGCTGTGAAAACATCAGCAAAACTTTTAGCTGATGCAGCAATAAGGACCATGAAGACTCCATCAAAGACTCTCACCATGTTAACAGCAGAAGTTGTGGGCAAAATGTTAATTGTGTCTGTAACTGACCCTGATTATGAAGTGAGATACTGGGTACTTGAATCTCTGACACAAATTTTCGATACGCATTTGGCGCAAATAGAAAATCTCAGTTTCCTCTTTATTGCTATGAATGACGAGCATTTAGAAATACGAGAATTAGCCATTTGCACCATTGGAAGATTAAGTACAGTGAATCCCGCATATGTAATGCCCGGTTTAAGAAAGACGTTAATACAGTTTTTGACTGAATTAGAACATTCGGGAATGAGTCGAAATAAAGAGCAGGCTGCGAGAATGCTTGATAATCTTATTTTACATGCTCCTAAACTTGTGAAACCATACATGGAGACAATTCTAAATGTTTTAGTACCAAAACTAAAGGAACCTGATGTTAACCCAGGTGTTGTCATCAGTGTTCTAAAGGCAGTAGGAGATTTAGCTGATGTCCACGGTGATAACAGTGGCCTCAGGAAATGTCTCCCAGAACTTCTCACCATCCTTCTTGATTTACTTTCCGACGCAACTGCTACGGAAAAGCGCAGCGTGGCTCTGTGGGCGTTTGGTCAATTAATTAGTGCAACGGGATATGTTGTTACTCCATACACAGACTATCCAAATTTAATGGATGTGCTTCTCAATTTTCTGAAAACTGAACAGCAACCGAAAGACAGACGCGAAACAATTCGAGTATTGGGTCTGCTGGGCGCGCTGGATCCTTACAAACATAAATTAACCAAAAGTAGAAAGGATGGACAACCTAACTCAAGCTTAGTCCCAGTGGCTGATAGTAAAGCTGAAGAAAACAATTTTGACATAACTTCAAGTGAAATGTTGGTTTTGATGCCGACACCAGTATTGGACGAGTACTATCCAGCAATAGTTATTTCTACTCTTATGCGTATATTACGCGATCCTACGCTTCAACAGCACCATACAAGTGTTGTTCAGGCAGTTACATTTATTTTTCAATCTCTTGGTATTAAATGCGTTCCATACATTTCTCGAGTAACTCCGAGTCTTCTGTACGTCGCTCGAGCTACGGACAACATTGGTTTCCGTGAGTTCTTATTTACGCAGCTCGCCAAGTTAATCGCTATAGTCAAGCAACATATTCGCAATTATTTAGACAAAATATTTGATCTTATCAAAGAATTTTGGACTCCTAACAGTCCTTTGCAACCCACATTGATATTGCTCGTAGAACATATTGCGATCGCACTTGGTTCAGAATTCAAGGTATATTTACCTCAATTAATGCCGCAGATACTTCGCGTTTTGGCGCATGATACTAGCAAGGATAGGGTTGTGACTGAAAAATTATTGTATGCATTACAAAAATTTGAAGATAACTTAGATGACTATATGCATTTAGTAATTCCCTCCATTGTAAAGTTATTTGACGCAACTGACTGTCCGATTCCTGTTGCGAAAGTCGCAATGGAAACGGTTGACTATCTATCTGATTCATTGAACTATAGTGAATTAGTGTCAAGAATAATTCATCCCCTGGTGCGTAGTCTGGACACCTGCTATGCTTTACGAACAACAGCTATGGACACCTTGTGCGCATTAATCGTACAATTAGGTCGGAAATTCACCGACTTCATACCTCTCGTACAAAAGGTATTGGTAAAACATAGGATCCAACATCAAAATTATGAACTATTACTGTCTAAGCTACAAACAACGCCAATGTTAGCCTTGGAAGAATTCCTTCAAAGTACCAGGCGAAAACCGAGAAATAATAATCAAGAAGTAAGTGTATAAGCATAATTTATATCAAAAGATTGAAAATACCATAAAATTCATAAATTTAAATGTTTTCAGGCTCGTATTGTAGCATGTGACACATCGCAATCGATTCGTAAGCTATACGTAAACGCGCAAAGCCTTAAAGTGGCGTGGACGGTCAGTAGTCGAGTATCCAAAGACGATTGGTTGGAATGGCTTAGACGTTTTAGTATCGGTCTGCTTACTGAATCACATAGCCCAGCTCTAAGGTGAATTCCCAATTATACTTAAAACATGTTATTTGTTAAGTCGATGTCTATAATTATTATTTTTTCCAGGGCATGCCTTGCACTTGCACATAATTATTCCCAACTTTTACGAGATTTGTTCAACGCGGCCTTCGTTTCGTGTTGGACTGAGTTGGATAGTCGCTCACGCACCGAACTATCAAATGCATTAGAGCAAGCACTCACTGCTCCTGATGCTCCTGAATTAGCCCATACTGTACTGAACTTAGCAGAATTCATGGAGCATTGTGAAGGTGGTGCTCTACCCATATCTACTCATCTTCTTGGCGAAAGAGCGATGCATTGCAGAGCGTATGCTAAGGCTCTTCATTATAAAGTGAGTGATAATTTTCGTGTTCGATTGCATTATGTCGTGTTACTATGTTAACTATCGCGTTATCTTAATTCAAAATAATCTTAATTTGACAGGAAGAAGAATTCCGCAATGGTGCGACTTCTCAAGTTGTAGAGGCTTTGATACATATAAATAATAAACTCCAGCAAAAGGAAGCTGCCGAAGGACTCCTTGAAAGAGTTATGACACAAAGAGAAGCGGGCGATACAAGCTTAAAGGTGCAGATTCGATGGTATGAGAAATTACACAACTGGGAAAAGGCACTAAATCTATATGGAGAAAAACTTACAAATGAAACGGACAATATTGATGCTTGCCTTGGAGAACTTCGATGTTTCGAAGCGTTAGGTGAATGGACAAAACTGTACAACACTGTGTCGAAGTGGTGGCCACAAATGACTGACGAAGAAAAATTCAAAGCAGCAAGACTGGCTGCGGCTGCTTCTTGGGGTCTGAATGAATGGGATTCTATGGCTAACTATGTCAACTTCCTGCCCGAAAATACTCAAGACGGAGCTTTCTATAGAGCCGTTCTTAATATACACAACGGAGACTACAATGTATCAAAATTATACATCGATCAAGCACGCACCTTGCTAGATTCTGAATTGACTGCTGTCGCTGGCGAGAGTTACCAAAGAGCGTACGGAGCATTAGTTAATGCTCAGCTATTGGCAGAGTTGGAAGAAGTTATAACGTACAAATTAGTCCAAGAGCGCCGAGAATCGATTAGGCAAGCTTGGTGGACGAGGCTGCAAGGTGGTCAAAGGCTGGTCGAAGATTGGAGTAAGATTCTACAAGTTCGCGGCTTAGTTTTAACGCCACAAGAGGACATGGCTACTTGGTTGAAATTCGCATCACTTTGCAGGAAGAGTGGCGCACCGCGTCAAGCTCACAAAACGCTAGTGATGCTCCTGGGAATAGATCCCAGTGAAAATCGAGATAAACCGCTGCCAACCCACGAACCGAGGCTTACACTAGCATATGCAAAACATTTGTGGGTAGCTGGTGATAAGCAGCTGGCTTACGATCAATTACAACGTTATGTTGACAATGTGGATAATGGTGATGCTGAACATTGCAGGTTACTTGCTCGTTGTCACCTTAAGTTAGGCTCTTGGTGCGAGTCATTGTCGGGAATCAACAGACAATCTATTAAAACAATCCTGCGTAATTACTCAGCTGCTACTGAACTCTCGTCCGACTGGTACAAAGCGTGGCACGCTTGGGCGTACATGAATTTTGAAACCGTACTATTTTACAAGCACCAAGAAGGGGATAATCCACCGAGTTCTGGAGATGTGAAATCTTCGACTGAATACATACAAATGTACACAGTGCCAGCTGTAGAAGGCTTCTTCAAGTCGATCAATTTATCGCATGGCAGTTCTCTCCAAGACACTCTGAGATTGTTAACCTTGTGGTTTGACTACGGACACCATCCGGCGGTACACGATGCACTGGTTGAAGGGATTAGAACGATCGAAATTAACGTGTGGCTTCAAGTCATTCCACAATTGATAGCTAGAATCGATATTCCCAGAGCTTTAGTGGGAAAGCTGATCCATTCTCTTCTTATCGACATCGGCAAGTCGCATCCGCAAGCGCTTGTGTATCCCTTAACCGTCGCGTCCAAATCTTCATTTGTGGATCGTAAGAACGCTGCGAATCAGATTTTAAAATCGATGTGTACACATTCCATTAACTTGGTCAATCAGGCAGCTATGATATCCGAAGAACTGATCAGGGTTGCTATATTGTGGCATGAACAATGGCATGAGGCCTTAGAAGAAGCATCACGGCTGTACTTTAGTGAGCACGACGTGAAGGCAATGTTTAAGACATTGGAACCTCTGCACGCGATGTTGGAACGCGGGCCGCAGACGCTGAAGGAAATATCGTTCAGCACGGCGTATGGGAGGGATCTGAATGAAGCCCAAGAATGGTGCAATAGATTCAAGGTATGTATCTGTGCTTTAATTAAATTTTGTCTGTGTTGATTTTTTTAAGATATAGTTGTTTGTTTTCATTTCATTCAGTTAAGTGAACTCATTTATTTTATAAAAAATACATCTTATATATAAAATTCTTGTGTCACAATGTTAGTCTCTATACTCCTCCGAAACGGCTTGACCGATTCCTCTGAAATTTGGTAAGCATATTGGGTAGGTCTGAGAATCGGCTAACATCTATTTTTCATACCACTTAACGATAAGAGTAAGGCAGAACAGCGTTTGCCGGGTGCAGCTAATAAACACTATAAATCTTCTCAAAATACGAAATTATTCAAACGGTAACTAACAACGCGTAATCAGTGGATGTTTGTTGTTGTATTTTACCATTTATAAGAAAAAATTATATGTATTATGTTTTTGGTGTTAAACTATGTAGAGAATTTAATAAATTTTCATGTGAACTATTAAAATCATTGTAATAAACGAATGTCAAACATGAACTTTTGATATATTTTTACTGACGTTTTGATTCAGTGTTTTTACGCGATTATATTACTTCATGGAACAGTTTTCGCCCGGCTAAATACATGATTGTATTCATTGGCGAGCGTGGCCACAGAGAAACATATTAATAATTTCTAAATGTATAGCACTTGCATAAAGTCAAACAAGAAAACCATTACCAACAGGAGTCCGGGCAAGTTCGCGATCTGAACCAAGCGTGGGACCTGTACTACCACGTGTTCCGGCGCATCAGCCGGCAGCTGCCGCAGCTGACGTCGCTCGAGCTGCAGTACGTCAGCCCGCGGCTGCTGGGCTGCAGAGACCTGGAGTTGGCCGTGCCGGGCTCGTATGTGCCGGATAGAGATCTGATACGCATTGCGCATATACAGAGCAGCTTACAGGTGCGTGACCAGGCCAGAAGGTAACATGGGTTAATGAAAGTGTTCATTCATCATCAGTGTTCATGTTAACCCATGTTATATTATATTGCCCAAAGGAGACACCTTTTTTAACGAACCATTAGTTCTATTTTCAACATGCAGACCATGAAAATAAATTTGGTTTTCTCTAGAAGCGAAGCCACTACTGCTTCACTACTCTAATAACTATTCTTTGTTATATAAAAAAACTAGCTTTTGCTCGCAGCTTCGCAAGCGTTATATTCGGAGTAGTTAAATAGATGTTTTTATACATATAAACCTTCCTCTTTAATCACTCTATATATTTAAAAAAAATCCATCAAATCCGTTGCGTAGTTTTAAAGATTTAAAGGGACATAGGGACAGAAAAAGCGAACATAGGGACAGAGAAAATGTAATGAAATTGATTTACAGATATTTTGTAGTCATAGAAATTACTGTTTCCCAAACAATTCTGAAAAGGACTTTAAAAAATAATTTTGTCCAATGTATCTATTTTATTCATGAAAAAAACACAATTTGAATTAAAAATTATAATTCTTCAACTGACTTCAAAAAAAGGAGGACGTACTCAATTCGAATTTTTTTTATTTATTACCTCAAAACTTTTGACAGGGTGAACCGATTTTTTTTTGACAGACGCCTCCCGTGTGTGGTCCCATTAAAATTTGTCCTAGTTCTGACAATTTATTGTCAGTTAAAAGTAATGTGTAATTTAATAAAAACAATGTAAAAGGTGATAACATCAAAACAACGTCCGCGTCGTCTTTGCATACGCGGTTCAAACGGAAAAGACTACATGTTCCTGCTGAAAGGGCACGAGGACCTGCGACAGGACGAGCGAGTGATGCAACTGTTCGGTCTCGTCAACACCCTGCTGCAAGCCGACCCGGATACTTTCAGACGGGACCTGGCTATACAGAGATATGCTGTGATACCTCTATCGACCAATTCGGGGCTCATCGGCTGGGTCCCGCACTGTGACACACTGCACTCGCTGATAAGGGACTACAGGGACAAGAGGAAGATACTGCTGAACATTGAGCACAGGATCATGCAGAGGATGGCCTCGGATCTGGAGAAACTGATGCTGATGCAAAAGGTACGTAACCATTGTAGGTAATTACTTCTCTTGTTGTTTTATAATGTTTCTCATTAGTATGGTAATCTAATTTGTTGTACCAATTGACTTTGCCCTAAGAGTATAAAATAAAAAAAAAAAGATTAAGATTTGTTAAGATGGGAAAAAATATGTGCAATTCTTTTTAATTTCTTTTCTTTTGTTATCGTTGCATCTGTAATGCTTTCTCAGGTGGAAGTATTCGAACACGCCCTAGAGCACACGGCCGGCGACGACCTCGCCAAACTACTGTGGCTCAAGAGCCCCTCCTCAGAGGTGTGGTTCGAGCGCAGAACGAACTACACGCGCTCACTCGCGGTCATGAGCATGGTTGGGTACATCCTGGGGCTGGGGGACAGACATCCGTCCAACATTATGCTGGATAGGAAGACCGGCAAGTTCCTGCACATTGACTTCGGCGACTGCTTCGAGGTGGCCGTCACGAGGGATAAATTCCCGGAGAAGATTCCGTTTAGACTGACGAGGATGCTGATTAATGCTATGGAGGTGCGTTCTAATATTTTTTCGGTACAATATCATTATATGCATACAAATAGTATTAAAATAGATACGATGCTTTTTAATTTTTAGTTTTATAGCATTGAAATGGTTTATAAATAAGAAATTTTGAAAGAATAGATACTCTTTATTATTTTTTTTTTTTTGTATAGTTACAACTACTTATTAAGTTATTGAAAGATTTGGCTAAATAAAGTTTTTTTTTCAAGTATCTATTTACTACAACTTTTCAAATATATATTTGTAGAGGCGTAAGGTCTGCAATTGACCTCGAGTCTCTCCAAATGTTCAGGAGCGGTGTTAGCGCTTACCATCAGGCGAACCACCAGCTCCATTGCGGAATATGACATAAAAAAAACTTTACAGCCCCTTTTTAGGTTAGATTTGGCCAAATTGAGAATTTAACATTGAGGAACTTTGAAGAAAAATGTTTATTATTGATTTTAATTTTAACTTTAACTTTAGACATCGATCTAATTAATTTTTTTTTTGCTTTTCATTTCAAGGTAACGGGCATCGAAGGTACCTACAGACGCACGTGCGAATCCGTCATGGAGGTACTGCACCGGCACAAAGACAGCGTCATGGCGGTATTGGAAGCGTTCGTATACGATCCTCTTCTCAACTGGAGGCTTATAGATGCCGGAAGACGGTCCAGGAACGACGCAGATCCACTATCAGCTGATGCTGCATCCCCACAGCCCAGTAGAAGTCGAGCCGCGTTAGGCTTCAACGAAACCATAGACCAGCCAGCAGAAACTAACCTCAATAAACGCGCATTGGCCATAGTGAATAGAGTTCGCGATAAACTCACCGGAAGGGACTTCCCGCATATTGACGATAATTGCGTTTCAGTTCAGAAACAAGTCGATTTGCTGATACAGCAGGCGACGAGCAACGAGAATCTCTGTCAGTGTTATGTGGGCTGGTGTCCATTTTGGTAGTTTGAGCCCTATCTGCGTAAGCTTAAGAATCAAAATTCGGTGCTTAATTTTTGTATTTAACGACTATATAATTTGTCTTGAATCATTGCTCGAGAGGCGTAAAGTTAACGCAGCTTAAGTTTATAGATATTGTAACGCTTATAATAAGCATTCTATATTAGCCCTTTATAGTGACAGATATTGAACAATTTATAAATATCACATTATGTGTTTGTCAATAAAATTGCGTTTAAAATTTTTTAGCTTATATGATAGATTGAGAAGAAGCTAAGTAATACAATAAACTTTGTGTAATAAGTTGTGGAAAACTTAGTTCTATAAGTATATAGTAATTTGAATCTTAAGATAAACTTGCCTAGTCGATTAGGGTTTGTGTTTAGATTTTATATAATTTCACTCTTAGTATCGGATTTATATTTAAACAGCATAAATAATATTCTTCTCAATATATTGTGAAAAATACATGTATTTTGGCAAATTGTAGTGACATCCTCTAAAAATATTTTGTCTGTTAGTCATATAAAACCTTCGTGTGTTTTAGCAAATCTCTAAACTCTTTCTGTATGTCCATAGATGCTTATTTTAATCTGTCTCTTCTCTTATCTAATCTATATCTGCTATTTTGACTTATTTTAGTAAATCTGTGTTTCCTTGATGAAAGATCCGCATCCTTTTACAAAGCCTTATTGCGTATGTAATATTATTGGCTTAAGTTTTATATAAATGTTTTCAATAACATACAGTCTGGACTAATATGAACGCAACGTTCCATACAGTAAAACGTAATCGTTATGTATTATGGTAACTAGGGGGGTTAACATGACATTTTATAGCTCTGTCCTTTTCACTCGCTAGAAGGACTTCTGCATTAAGACGTCATAGTTACCCCCCCTGTACGAGTACTATATTACTTCACGTTAAGTATTAAATGAGAAATAAATTTATTCAATTTCAAAACAATATAAGGAAATAACATTCGCCGTTTTGGGTTTAGTTCCTCGCAGCACCTAGTCAGTATCTTATTTAGTGATATCATAATAAATACGCTGTTAAAATTGTATGAAAAACCAGCATGAAAATTATATATGACGAACATTTCGACTTCTTTCAAATATAATATAATAAATCGCCTTCAGTCCTTTAAAAATACGTCATATAGTGTATGCAGCCTGGCGGAAAACTCAGACTGTTTAATAATAAAATAATATTTTGAAATATCCTGCAATAAAATGACGTAATTTTTATTGACTGTATAAATTATTTGAACAAGGATCGATGCAGATAGATACAGGAATATTTAAATACATTATTTATGTGTTACTGCATAATTTTATAGACTTCTAAATTTGAATTTTGTACAATAGTACTGGTAATTTTTTATATTGTGACTGCTACACTACTAAGACGTTAAAAATTCAATATTTTTGTATTCAAAAGGTCTATCAGACACATCAAAGGTATATATTTTATGACACGTTTGGATCTTATAATTAAACAAAAAGTAGGTGTTATATTGTTATGGAGTCATAACGACATAGGAAAATTAATTAAAATTTAGGTGAAAGAATTGGTCTTGTTCGGACCCATGACAATCCGTTGTAATTAGTACTCTATAGGACTACAGTATGCTAAGTTTTCTTACATTACAATATAATAGGCCTTGTATAGATTTAATAGAAAATGCAATATTACTCGTAATAACGTATAGCATATTGAAATCAACTGAATAAAACGTTTCATTGTCGGTAGTAAATTACATAAATTGATATTGCTGCATGCAACGGGTCGACAAACTCGGTCACAACAAACAAAGATTTTTAGTGTAGCAATCAGACAGAACATAAAAGTTATACTTATATTCGATAATGAATAATATATAATTACTTAGGTAACTTTTTACCTATGATTAGATTTAATTGCATTTGTGCATTTTTTTTTCACCAAATTTGTAATATTTATTGATGTAAATATATACCTATCCATAAGTGGTTTAAGTTAACTATTTTATAAGCTTATAATCGTCACAAAAGAATATTTTGAAGTCACGTTTTGTAAAATGAGTAACCAATAATGGAACTCCTTCCATCAATCTATTGGCTTCATTTTACGAACGCTAATACTTCAAAGTGCAAACGCAATGTTATGTCCCTACAGGTGTATCTACAACGCTGTACCAACTAATTCGCTTATTTCATTACACAAAATTTAGTAGACTTAATTTAGTCGTCACTGAATTTAGGAAGTGATAATATCACATTTAGCGAGGATTTGGATGCTAATCCAAAATTCTGAAGTCAGGACTCTAAACTGAATTAAGAAGCCTAATTAGAAACGCATTTATAAGGGCGCAAATGCATTCAGTTACCTTAAACTTGACTAGTTGAAATATTTATACTTGACTTTAATAAATAGCTTTCAATAAACGGTGTCACACGATTTATTAATGTGTAAAACGATCTCGAATCGATTCCCAGAAATTTTCTTAATCCTTTGTATCTAAATAACCAATAATGTTCACTATCTGATTCAGTACCTAAATTTAGTCAGAAGCCTCTAATTTCTAAATTTAGTGTAGTGTAATAGCGCTTAAGGCTATACAGCTGAATTTGGCTCGTGGTTTTAAGTTAATGTAACCATTTAATTTTTAGTTTTATAGCACTGAAATGCTTTATAAATTAGAAATTTTTTTGAAAGAATAGAAAAAAATTTCTATTCTTTCAAAAAAATTTCTAATGTAACCATTGTTTATTTGTATACAATTGCTTCATTTTAAATCTGAGTGAATAAAATGATATATTTTTAAAGGGTTATAAGGTTTGTGGGACTGACGTGTGTGTGACTTTATGTGGAGCAATACCTCCACATAAAGTCACACGAACCATTATTGCGTAGTTTTGAATAAAATAATATTTTAATCCAATTATCTTTTATAAACCACTTATCTATGTAATAGAATAAAATCCGTTTGAAATATACGTTTAAAATAGTTATAAAATTGCAACTTCATAATTGCATTCACCTAAATATATTACCCATCGTATAAAATTTAATTTGCTGTGCCTACATAGAAAATTAACAGTCAAATTTTGATGCTGACCACGTCGAAGATGAACATTCTCTCTGCTTCATCAAGGCACCATGGCGACGCCGCAGAATGCGTACCCAAAACGTGAATATTGAAAAATATACTAACTCACTTGGCGACGGTTTGATAATGTTGGCGACATTATCATTTGAACATTTCCATAATGATAGGTTGTGTACGGGGCCGGCGACGTCGCCGCGGCGTTTCAGTCAAATCGAGCTCTGAATGTTTAATAACTTAAATTTTACTTATATCTAAAGGTTAGCAGTTGATATAATTATCTATTTAAGAATTTGTTGTTTTTGTTGTATAAGGCATACATATTAGTTAATAATTGGTAAATAAATATCGTGCTCCTTTCTTCGATGTACATAGTTATAGTATAATAAATAAAATTTGTTTATTTGTACCGAATGTTTTATTTCGCAGCTTCTCTTCTTAATTTATTTTAAGTAAGTACCCACATATTAGTAAAACAAGTTTTCATATAATGCAGTAAAACATCAATAAATATGATACTGAGCGACTGCGTGGGTTCGATTGCAAACAACGAATAATGAAGGCAAAATTGATTTACCCGTGTGTAAAAACAAAAAGTTTATCAGTTGTCCTGTCTCCTTCTGTTTTGCTTAATTTCGGGTTAAAAGCGTTTTATAGAAAAATTCCAGATCTCTCCCCAAACATGAATGCCATTTAAACTTTTTTCCTCAATGTATGCCATGACCCTGTCAAGGCACTCTTGATATGGAGTGAAGGGTTCTCACTCATTACTCGAAGGTCGTTTACACTAATAATTTCTTGCTACTATTTCACTTTTAGCAAGGAGTGAAGATATTTGGGGGCATCCATTAATTGAGGTATTCAAGGAGGGGCATATCACCAAGTGCAAAAAAAGCTTCAAATACGCCACTCTAAAAATTTAGATATTTAAATCACTTTAAAGAATAATAAATAGGTAGTATCCACTGACATTTATACTAAAGTTCAGCAATACACATAATTGAAATGTTTTCAAATGTAATAGGCCCATTCAATCACAAAGAATTGTATCTAATCAACGATGGTTAATAGTGGCCTTAATCTATCATAATCAGTATGCCGACGATCTTTCACAACGTCGGACGACTCTACTGCATTTCATATTTTTCATCGATACACGATGTCAAATACGCAGGTGCATTCTTTTACGATACGAGACTTTAATTCTTTAAGTAAGTGTTTTTTTGTTTACTAAAGTATTGTAATTTATTTATAAATATGTACAGATAAAATGTAATATAATTTGTAATGACTTCGCGATGTTACGTTTTATAAATTTAGCGACGAAAATTAAAGCTATTTTTGTTTGGGATGACCTCGATATAATGAAGAGTAAGTAGAAGAAACTGAAATGCACTTTGTAGCCCTATTTTCATAAGAATAATACCTTCTTCTCCTTCTATTAATTTCTAAAATTACAAGACGCAAACTCTGTTTAGTTACAACTTTAACATTTATACGTTAATATCATTGGAATAAATATAAAGATAAGTTGATATTCTTATCGTTAATTATGATTAATATTAATTCACCTCGTCAACACCCGAACAGTTGCTAGGTTTCTTAATTCAAACAAATTAAATAGGGGGCAATGGAGTAATTTCGGATGACAAAATTAATAATATAAAATTACCACGTAGCCTGTGATTGTTAAAAAGAAATGTGAATGCTTTTATTATTAACAAACGCGTACATTAAATTTCATACAAGAACTACAAGAATCGATCTTCTGAATTGGTAATAACAAAATTCCGAGACTAACATTCTTGTTTAGATACATATTTTTAAATTGCTTCTATTGTTTTCTATATTCTTACTTATATATTAAAAAAGTGATTTTAAGTTAAATTAAAAATACTGTTAACCTTGTATTTCAGGTGAAACTGTTCAAAATTTAATAAGGGAAGCAGTTGAAATACGGAAAAAGGCGTACTGCCCGTATTCAAATTTCGCTGTGGGCGCGGCGTTAATTACGGAAGAGAATGCACAGGTATACTCGGGATGTAATATAGAGAACTCAACTATGGCACCGTGCATTTGTGCAGAGCGTGCCGCAATAACGAAAGCAGTATGTGACGGTTATTTAAAGTTTAAAACGGTAGCAGTGGTGGCACATCAGCAGGATTGCTACACAGCGCCGTGTGGTGTGTGCAGACAGACTCTTAGTGAATTTCGAGGGAGCGACGGTGATATCGAAATATATTTAAGCAAACCGACAATGGACAAAGTTCTGTGCACGAAACTGTCTGATATTTTACCGCTTTCGTTCGTGAGTTATAAGGAAGATAATGTTATTTCGTAGATGGTATAATATGATGTGATATACTTGTATATGAAGGAAAAATAAACCACAATTTGTGTACATTGTCTTTATTAAGATATAACAATACATGGCTTTTAGTATATACACACAATTACTTTTAAAATTGAATAGATTTGACTCGACTCATAAAACATAATTTTCAAAATGGCTTATATAGCGATCATTCAATGAGGAACATCCCTACAGGCTACAATTTAGGTATAATCTTATCGAATTGCAAATGTCAATGCTATCATCATATTATTTAAACCGATCTCCGTTGTGTGATGTTCACACTCAATAAGATATTTTAAATGCCGTTATAAATTAACACGGTAAGGGTGAAACATTAATTCTTTGACTAAAAAAAGGCCAAGAATAACAATGGGTAGATTGAAAAGAGCAATAACCTACATTTACCTGAACTTTAAACAGGTAGTAAAAGTACTATTAACTCAAGATCAACTGTAAATGGCGTTAACTTTATCATTATTTAAAAATGCCATAATTGTGAAGCGAAGTTTAAATATGTCAATCTTTAAATTAATTAGATTTAAATAATACTATCTTTATAAAAAATCTTATATTTAACATAAATGCCTCTATCAATATCTTTAACTTATGTAATATGACCAGACATAAAAACTACCAAAATGGACACCAGCCTATGTAACACTGGCACAAGTTCTCATTATTCGTAGCTATCTTTATCAACAAATCGACCTGTTTCGGCACACTCACGACCGCTTCTACGTTTGGAAAGTCTCTTCCCGTCAGTTTATCTCTGATCCTGTTCAATATTGCTAAGGCTCTCTTGTTAAGATTGGATTCGGGGGGCATTTCTAAAGATTCATAATGAAGTTGATTCCGACTTCTGCTCGGAAGGGAATACGAGATATCCATATCGGAAGAAAACGTGGATTCAGAGAGGGAGTGTTTGTCGTTGTCTATGAGCCGCCAGTTGAGCAGCGGGTCATAAACAAACGCCTCTAGGACCGCCATTACGCTGTCCCTGTGCTTGTGGAGCACGTGCATTACCGATTCGCATGTGAAACGGTAGGTCCCTTCGATACCTGTTACCTGTGAAAAAAATTCAATAAATGCTAATTTGTTAAATTTGTGTGTACTATATTCTAAACTTCACTCAGTCTATCAGGAACGGGTTGGATAATTAGTGCAATTTTTTTCAATTGTTTTTATAAACATCTAGATTCGAAAAAGTAATGAAAAAGTAATGCAGGATTAAATATCTCACTCGCAATAGCATCGAAGAGGTGATTTTGCAGAATACTTTTTTCGTAGAACATTTTAAATAGAACCTTAAAATCATCATCGCAAATCCATTCAGCGGTTCAGGGTTAACAACGTTACCGATAATAAAGTTATTTTGCTATATTTATTATAAATACGAAATAATCTAAACACCAAACTCACCTCCATAGCATTTATGAGCATCCTGGTCAACCTGAACGGAATCTTCTCCGGAAACCTCTCTCTAGTTTGCGTCACTTCGAAACAGTCTCCGAAATCAATATGCAGGACTTTCCCAGTGACTCTATGTAGCATAATGTTGGACGGATGTCTGTCCCCCAGCCCCAGGATGTACCCAACCATGCTCATGACCGCGAGTGAGCGCGTGTAGTTCGTTCTACGCTCGAACCAGGCTTCCGCTGATGGACTCTTAAGCCAAAGGAGCCTTGCTAGATCGTTCCCTGGTGTCTGGGATAGTGTGTATTCGAATACTTCCACCTAGTGTTTGAAATATTTATTAAATTTTGATGTTGGCTAAAAACCTAACCTGATAGTGCAAATTATTATATCTAATGACAGCATATACTTTGAATACCCAACCACATTTATATGTGACTTTGACTATTTGCCTATTTGTCTAATTTAAAAAAAAATTCCCTAAAAAATAGAGCACACAAGAAGATGGAGATTGTGACAACGTACATTGTTGTGTGATGATTTGACATAAAAACCAAAACGGGAAATTACATACAATTGAAAATACATTAAACTATGTACTCTTTCACGCGAAAGCAGTTTATCGCGTCTGTATGAAATTTGGTACCGAGATAAAATATAGTCTGGATTAGCTGAGAGCCTACTTTTCACCAGTGTACCGCGCGAGTAACGCCACGGGTTACAGCTAGTGACATAATATAATATGGGAATCAAACACTGAAATTCCATTGACAACAATGAATCCATAACGCTCACCTTATGCTTCAACAGCAGCTTCTGATAGTCCGACGACATCCGCAGCATAATCTGCTGTTCCGTATTTAGCGCCATTTTGTTAGACTTCTTGTCCCTATAATCACTTATCAAATTATACAGAGTATCACACTGAGGCACCCAGCCAATGAGACCCGAGTTCGGCGATAGAGGCACAACCGCATATCTCTGTATGGCAAGGTCGTGCCGGTAAGTGTTCGAGTCGGCTTGCAGCAGCGTGTTGACGAGACCGAACAGTTGCATCACTCGCTCGTCCTGTCGCAGGTCCTCGTGCCCTTTCAGCAGGAACATGTACTGACGACCGTCTGATCCTTGGATTGTGAGGCGACGTGGCCGCTGCTTTGATTTTATCACCTGTGTGTAGTTTAATAGGGTATATATTTGTTTGTACAATACTCTTCATACAGCGAATCGGACATTTTATTCACATGCCGCATTTCAGTACAAGTCAAATGAAATCTTACTCGTGAATGAAGTGATTCGTTTCGCTTTATAGTAGAGAACAATATAACTTTTTCAATTATGTTTTTTAATAGTTATGAATCAACTCTTTGATCAACAATAACTTTTCGCTAGATAAATCCTATAAGTATATTGTTCAAGATTAAGACTATAATTGTATTTTATTGCATTTTTCCACTATTACGGATCTACTTAACATGATATTTACGACACTTTTTAAAAACCTTTAGTGTAGATTATTGCTAAAAAACGTTATTGACATAGAAAAGACGCAATCACACGGAACGATTTAATGACCATATTTAAAATAATACAATCAAACGAAATGATCCACTGACCATATCTCTACTAATACTATAAAGTTGAAGAGTTTGTTTGTTTGTTTGAACGCGCTAATCTCAGGAACTGCTGGTCCGATTTGAAAAATCGTTTCAGTGTCAGATAGCCCATATATTGAGGAAGGCTATATGCTATATATGCACCACGGGCGAAGCCAGGGCGGACCGCTAGTTTGAATTGAAGTGTGAAACTACGAAATGCAGCCCGCGTTGGGACACGGGAGCCTCGCACGCACCTGGAGGTGGCTCTTGATGTGCGCGATGCGGATGAGGGGCGCGCGGGGCACGTAGGAGCCGGGCACGGCCAGCTGCAGGCCGCTGCAGCTGCGCAGGCGCGCGCTCACGTAGCGCAGCTCCAGCGACGTGTGCGAGCGGAACTGCGCGCCGATGCGCCGCACCACGTGGCAATACAGGTCCCACGCCTCGTTCAGGTAGCGGTCCTCGTTCGTCTCCTGTTCACGATTGACTAGCTTTTGCGAGCGGCTTCGCACGCGTCAAATTCACAGCGTTTTAATAGATGTTTTTATACAAATTAATCACTCGTATGTATTAAAAACAAGCCCATCAAAATCCGTTGAGTAGTTTTAAACATTTAAGTCTACATAGAGACGTAAGGACAGACAGAGAAAAAAACTTTGATTCATACTAAAATTGCCGTGGATTAACTTTAGTAACCAAATCTTAACTAAATCATAATTAATAACTTCAGTTGATAATTGCTATTTTTACGGGATTACAATAGAATATTTCTCAACAGTGAAAACATTCGCTCAATTTGCTTCAGACTAAATGATTAATATCAGTGTTACCTTATAAAGTTCGCACCAACGCTGGGCTTCTTGTAAATCTCTACCATACATTTGTAAGAAAGAAACTTCCTTTAATGTTTCCGGAGGTCTATCCAACATGGCGTGCATCTTGTCCAGCGTTCTAAACATGCCTCTGTAGTCCTTCTCACTAAAGTATAACCTTAAAAATGAAGAAAATATGAAATTTGTGGTGTTATATATTGCTAGACAAGACGTATTAAAATAAAAGGCTAGAAGTACCTCGATGCATCTTCTAATGCAGTGTAAACTTGGTCATGCCACAACATAGCAATCTTTATCAATTCTTCAGAAATAATAGCAGCCTCATTGACCAGAGTCTGAGAGTGAGTGCACATCGTTTTAAGGATATAATTCGCTGCATTCTTTCGTGTTACAAATGAAGATTTCGTTGCTACAGTCAGAGGATAGACCAACGCTTGAGGATGCAACTTTCCAATATCTATCAATAGAATGTGCACCAATTTAGCCACCAGACTCCTGGGTGAATCAATTCGAGCAATTAACTGTGGTATCACTTGCAACCATATCTTCACGTCTATCTGTCGTATGCCTTCGAAGAGAGCGTCGTAAATGGCTGTATGGTGTCCGTGATCGAACCATAATGTGAGAAGCCGCAGAGTGTCTTGTAATGAATTTCCATTTGACAGGCTTATAGATTTGAAGAAACCCTCAATCGCAGGAATTGTGTATGTGTTTATAAAGTCAGGCCTTGATACCTTTTTATCTCCAGACCCACCCGCCACACTGCTCTCCGAAAGATTATCTTGTTGTTTGTAAAACAAAACGGTTTCGAAATTCATACATGCCCACGCATGGCAAGCTTTGTACCACTCGGGAGCTAGAAGAGTTGCCGCAGCAAAGTTTCTTAGGATCTCCGGAATTGACAGTTCGTTTATTTCCTGTAGAGATTCACACCAAGAACCAAGTTTTAGATGACAACGAGCAAGTAATCGACACTGTTCCTCATTTTCTCCTTCTGTATTGTCGACAAAGCGCTGCAGCACTTCATACGCGTACCGTTTGTTACCCGCATCCCACAAGTTTTTGCTATAAGCAAGGATTACTCTTGGATCTTGTGTTCGTAATAACACTTCTGGGTTTGTCACGGGGTCTGCACCCAAAACTGATAATATGATTTTATGAGCTTGATTCACAGATCCAGATTTACGACACAACGAGGCAAATTTAAGCCATGTCTGGAATTCTTCCAAAGGTGAAGTTACTAGACTTCGAATTTGCAACATTTTTCTCCAATCTTCAACTAAACGCTGACCTCCTTGCAGTCTAGCCGACCACATTTTATGAATTGTGCTCCTTCTTTCCTCAACCAATTTATATGTCATGACCTCTTCCAACTCTGTCAAAAGCTGTGCATTGACCAGAGCGCCGTACGATCTTTGGTAGCTTTCTCCAATAACAGCTGACATTTCACTGTCTAGTATAGTTCTAGCGGAATCAATGTAATGTCTCGATTCAGACCAAGATCCTTCATGAATTGCGAGAACCGCTCTATAAAATTCTCCATCCAAGGTGTCTTCTGGCATAAATTTGACATATTTTTTCATAGAATCCCATTCCTGTAAGCCCCATGAAGCAGCAGCAGCTATTTTGGCAGATTTCTTTTGCATATCCTCTTCCATATTTTCCCACTGATCAGCATTTATGGTGTAAATTTTTCGCCATTCTCCCATTGCTTCTAAGCATCGCATCATTCCTAATTTAGACTCATTATCCTGTGGTTCTATTTCAAGCTTTTTATTATAAAGATCTAACGCCTGTTCCCAATTATGCAGCTTTTCATACCATCGAACGTGAACATTCAATGTGCAGTCTCCATTCTTTTTTTGCATTATAACCTTCTCAAGTAGTCCATTTGCGGATTCTTTTTGTTGTAATTTATTATTTATGTGAATTAGAGCTTCAACAACTTGAGTCGTTGGATTTCGTCTATATTCCTCTTCCTGTAAAGTTAATACAATGTAATGAAAATTGATCAGAAAAAAAATTGAAAAAAGTATTGTAACTTCTTTAAATTACCTTATAATACAGCGCTTTAGCGTAAGCTCGACAACTAATTGCAGTATCACCTAGCAATTTAATAGAGATAGGTAAAGCGCCTTTATCGCAGTGCTCTAAGAACTCTGCCAAGTTTAGAACAGCAAGAGATATTTCTGGCGCGTCAGGAACTGTGAGAGCTCTTTCTAGCGCATATACAAGTTCTGTACGCGGCTGTTCACTCAACTCTGTCCAACAAGACATGAATGCTGCGTTAAATATGTCGCTAGCCAACTGGGAATAGTTCTGAGCGAGACTGGCACATGCTCTGTAAATAAAATTACATGTAAAAAAATACAAGGTGTTCTATAAGATCAACTTTCTTAATCACACATTTCAGTAAATTATCAACCTTACCTTATGGCTGGACTATTTGATTCAGTTAATAGGCCGAGACTGAACTGCCGTAACCATTCTAACCAGTCATCTTTCGATATAACATTATTTACTGACCAACACTTTTTCAAATTTTGCACGTTTAAAACTAACTTTTGTATGTTTTGTGTATCTGTGGTAACAACCTAAAAACACAGACTTAATAAAGTATTTTATTAGGATTGAAAAATCCTTTGATACATTATAGATTATGATTATCATTTTTGTTTTTAATATATTAAAGAAAATTAGTACTCACATCGGTTTTCTGATTCCGCAATCTGGATCTTGTTTCGTCCAAATAGTCGTCATCAGATGCGAGTGTCGATACGACTTGCAGCCGCGACACTAACACAGTGTAGTTAGGACATTGTATTTTATGCTTCGTAATTATCCTATCAACTGAATTTATGTAATCTATATACTCTCGACCGAATTGTACGATCAACGCACAGAGAGTATTCATTGCTGTTTGGCGCAAAGTTGGATTATTGTCCAACACTCTCGCAAGCCCCTGTATCAGGACCGCTGAATAGGGCTTTAAGTACAAATAGATGGACAAATGCTCAATCGTTTCCATTGCCAATTTAGATATATGTGTTGGTATATTTCTACCGTCGAATAATGCTGTAATCGCCGGCACTACAGCCAAAAGAACATCGTCAAGATTATTTTCGAATTTTTGAATAGCTATTAATAGTTTTTCCGTTAAGAATCTATCTTTGCTCTTATCATATCTCAACACACGTAATATGTTGGGCAGAATTTTTCTAAGGTACACCTTAAATTCTGCTCCAATTGCTACAGTTATGTGTTCAACAAGTAAGATGAGTGTTGGTTGTAGTTGACTCTCTGGAGTCCAATACTCGCGTATCAAATCTAGGATGTCCTCTAAATAGGCGCGAATGTGTATTTTCACAACTGATATTAACTGGGCAAGCTGCGTGAATAAGAATTCCCGAAAGTTATTGTTATCTGTATTCCGAATCACATACAGAAGACTCGGTGTAACACGGGAGATGTATGGGACACACTTGATTCCCAATGTTTGGAAAATGAAAGTGACGGAATGTACTACACTGGTGTGATGTTGCGCTAATAGGGGATCGCGTAGTATACGCATGAGTGAGGTAACGGCAATGGCTGGATAAAACTCATCCAAAACAATTGGTGACATGTTTACGAACATTTCACTGACATTAGCGTCGAAGTTATCAACAGTTGCAGTGGTATCTGGAATGGGAATCAATGTTGAAATAGTTTGGAAATCTATTAGACCTTGATTGACACGGTGTTGGTAGGGATCGAGTGCTCCCAAAAGCCCTAAAACACGAATTGTTTCCCTCCTATCCCTGCTATTGTGTTCAGTTTTCAGTATATTTAGGAGCATATCCATAAGGTTTGGATGTTCCATATATGGAGTGATCACATGCCCAACTGCGCTTATCACTTGACCAAATGACCATAACGCGACACTTCTTTTCTCTGGCTGATTTGGATCAGAAAGAATTTCTAGTTGTATCGCTAATAATTCTGGTAACCATTCCTTCAAAGCTGTTCCACCGCCATTTACTTCTGCTAAATCACCAATCGCTTTCAGTATTATTGAAACCATTACAGCATTGCTACCTTCTTCTTTTAATTTGGGTACCAGTATCTTAAGAATGGTATCAACAAACTGTCTTGTAATTCTTGGAGCATTTGTAATTATGTTGTTCACCATTCTAAGCGATTGTTCTTTATTGCGAGCCGATTCAGAGTATTGCAGCTCTAGTAAAATTTGAACGAACAATTGTCGTAGAATTGGTGTAGTATAGCTGGGATTCATGTTACTTAGTCGCCCAATAACGCACAATGCTAATTCTCCAACATCACTGTTTGAATCATTTACAGATATGAACAGGCAATTCAGATGTTCTTCAGTAGCTAGATATTTATCATAAGTTGGATTTGTGAATACTTCAAGTACTTTGTATCTAATTTCATGATCGAAATCAGATCTGCCGATCGCAAGGAGTTTTCCCAGAGACTCGTCAACTAAAATGTTCAATGTTCGCGAGTTAGTTTGCGAACAACGTTCCACCGCTTTTACTAATAACTTTGCAATTGTTTTGACAGATTCCAATCTGACTTCATGCTGTTCACTTTGCAAATAATGATCTGTACACCTCCTAATAAACGACATTAGTGTATTATTCCATTCAAAATCGAATGTTGCCAGAGTCCGTAACGCCAGTACCAATTTCGCAGTATCATGAGGCTCCAAAACCAAGAGATTTGATAATGAATACGCAATTTGCGACTCATTACTACTGTCGCTCGAGGTATATGGTTTCTTGCGCAATATCAAAGAAAGCATGTTAAGAAGCCTATTTGTTATTTCCTTTTTCAATGAAGGCACATTTTGACTGAGCTCTTTAAAGCAGGTCGTCAATTGTGGGCTAAGACCTGTTGCACACATGGGATCTAAAAGGTCTTTGATCTCATTTGCAATGCTTTCTTTCATTGCAAAGCCTAATAAAGTAACACATTTCAATAGTGGAGTATCTATTCCATTTCTTTTTTTGGCATCTTTCATTGGCAAGGTGGTTTTGATAATTTCTATAATTCTATTCAAATACTGCTGAATGTCATCCTCTACAGCTACAGTTATAAGACCAAGAGTTGTGAAAGCCATGGCTCTTTCCTTTTCCCTGCCACATAGAAATGTAATGAGGTGGTTAATTGTAGATTTCAAATGTTTCTTCGCAAATGCTTCACGGTTGAATGCTGCTAGTCTTGGTATAATTAACAACAGCATCTGATGTACATTGTGTGATCTTGATATTTGCTGAGCCATTATATCTGGAAAGAATACACAA